>NC_084502.1:16809798-16894798 GCF_024500385.1 Phyllopteryx taeniolatus | reverse complement strand
GCAGCAGTCACACCAGTAGTGCTGTGTTTGTTTTGATGTGCTAGCTGTGCTTTGGCTGCTGCTGACAAGAGACTGCTGGCTGGGAAGGAGGCAGCATTCTGTTGGTTGAGAATCTGGTTTAGAGGCATTCTCAACAGTCCTGCCTGGCCCTTTTGGGAAGCACTAGGCATAGGCAAAGAGGAAGAGGAGGAGGACAATGAGGTGGGCGAGTACATGGAGTTGTTGTGCTGAAGGGTGCCAACTGACGAAAGCAGCTGAGGATCTCTGTACTGGTGGATCGAGTCATTTTTGTTGGTGGTGGAGGGGCTGGAGGGCATAGATGGCCTGGGAGAGCCGATGGCCGATCTGGGGGATCGAGGGGGTATCTTCATGGTGCCACATGGGCCCTGATGCCCTGACGGCATCGCAAAGTTCCCGTGGTCAGAAGAGGTTGAAGAAGAGCGTGAGCGATGGGGTGAAGCTTCCACTCGTCCAAGGGAGGATCCTGCCATGTGAACAGGGGAGGTGACAGGGGATGGCGACATGGAGGAAGCCGGACCGCTCTGTTGAGTCCTTTGAACTTGGCCACCATGGCCTACAGGCCCAGGCTTTACCGTGGGCAAAGGTAAGTTACTTGGCAAGGGGACAATGGCAGGAGGGGGGATGTTTACATTCATCATTGATACCTGAGTGTGGATGTTAGGCTGGAAGTTTGGGGTGTTGGCTGGGGGCTGACTAATAGGCTTGCTGGGGATAGGGTCCAGAATGCCTAAGGGGTCTTTTTCAGATGTCAAATGCCTTTTTTGCAGGACACAGGAGGGTGGCACAGAAGGAGGTGGTGGGACAGGATGCACAGGAGGCTGTGCTTTATGGTGGTAGGCTATACTGTGTATGTCCATACCATAGGGGAAGTTTCCTCGTGGCATATTGTTCATGACGGGGCTTTTGGCAGTGGCTGTGGGTGAGAGGGGTGTGCTAGTCCTTACTGTCATGGCACAGGCCGCTTGGCTCACAGGGGATACATGGAGCATCATGCTAGGTGGAGAAAGAGGCGTTCTGGAGATTCCATGGATGGAAGCTGAGTTGGGACTGCCAGCAACTGGAAATGTACAAGGATTCGTTCTTTGAAAGCCCTCTGGGCTGGCCAGGGTGTCTGTACAGGGTGACTGTGAGCCATCTCCACAAAACTTAGTGCTAGAGATGGGTGGGCTCAACATGCCCCCATACCCAACCCGGTAGGGGGATTTGGGGCCTGGATCACTGCTGGGCAACCTTTGTGACCTGGAGTATCCAGCGCAGAGCTCTGAATGCTGCCCTCCACCGATTTCCTGAGGAGGGTACATCTGCTGTTGGTGGCCAGCTGCCATCACCATCTTGTAAGCATTCTTGCATTCTGGACCAGCAGCATTTGGCAGGACATCGTGGGGTTTTGTCCTTATTGCTCGATGAGTTGCAGAATGCGACACAACCACAGACGGCGTACCTTGAGGTCAAACAAAGCACATTTAATTTGATTTGATGCTGACATATTGACACAAAGACAAAAATCACTGACAAACACTAGTTGATAACGAATGATTTAACTCTGTTTCAATTACTGAGAGGACCTCCAAGAAGCTGGTTGTGTTTTGTCTCTCAGCACAAAACATTCTATACTTCAATCGAAGACGTACCTCCAACAGGACTTATTAGTGTGAGGGGCGGGTGACTTTCCATGCTTTTGTGCAGTGTAGCCACAGCCAGAAGTTTCCGCTTGTGAATACAGAGTTTGGTGACATCATCATCTGATTTCACATCTTCCGTTGTCCTCTGCTTGACCACTGCCCCCGGGTCAAAGTTAAACACCTGAGGAATAAGATTGGTGACTTCTGGATAAATTCAAACATTTTGTTATGAGAGTATTATTACTCATCTGCGGTGCTTGATGTTTTTGTGTTCAAGTTTAGGATTCATCGATACTGACAAGTACATATTTACGGCATCTTGGTATCAGTGAATCCCAAAAGTTCTGAGTTGCAGCGCGGGTGGCCTGGCAAGATTCTCTTCATATAAAAGAACTTGCCCCTCACTTTCTTAAAGTGTGTTGCAAGACTGTTAGGAAAACATGCAGTTGGATGTTAAAATTTCAACAATGACAAGTTGTTACCCTAAAAAGTGTCATATTTGAGTGAAACGTATGCCATGTTTTCCAAGGAAAGTTTTAGAATTGTGTTTTTGAACAATAGTATATTAAAAGAAAACATTTTCATTGCAATTGTAAGCCATAACGGCATTATCAAGTATCGGTACTTGGTATTGGCGAGTATGAAAATTTAAGTTCATGTACTCATACTCAGTCTGGAACAAAAGTGTGATTCGTGCATTCCTACTTCAATTTTGTGAAATCCACTATGTGAAAATGGTCAATAATGGTTGGCAATTAAAACACTTTCCTTACTCAATTGCGGCGAGTAGGCAAAGGAGGAAAATCAATTATTGGCCTTCCATGACAGATGTGGGACAACAGGGGTGAATTTAGCAACAATGCAAAATGGGTTGCATTCCTCTGTGTATGTTTGTAACTTCTTTCATTCAAGCACTAAAAAATTATCAAAAAAATTATTTGGGTGGTTAGGACACCACACACGGGATAAAGGCACATTTCGCTTTTATAAGTAGGATGCATTTGAGTGATTATGATTTTAAGACCCTGTAATGTGAATATAGACACTTGTTTCCAAAAACATAAATATTTGAAGTTGCTGAAAATACGTGCAAAGAATCAGAACCTTGTAGTGCTCAATCGTGGAGATATAGCTTGACACTGGTTTTCATCATTTCAGTTTTCCTGATTTTTGGGGCGGAGCTAAAATGGAACCCAGTGACGGATATGGGCATCAAGCATGAGTCGCCCCTCCTGCACTATATAAAAACTTGAGCACTCTTATTCCCATCAGTGGTTATCCAGCACAATTGCGAGTTACTTAATAACACTCGGTCCATTTCACATTTTCTATTTTTCTATTTCTATTTTCTATGCTGCGGCACAGTGGGCGTCTGGTTAGCACATTGTGGGTTTTCTCCGGTTACTCCGGTTTCCTCCCACGTTCCGAAAACTTGCATGGTAGGTTGATTTAAGACTCTAAATTGTCCGCAGGTGTGAATGTGAGAGCGAATGGTCGTTTGTTTGTGTGTGCCCTGCGTTTGGCTGGCAACTGGTGTACCCTGCCTCTCGCCCAGAATCAGCTGGCACAGGCTCCAGCATGCCCGCGACCCAAGCACGCCCGCGACCCTAGTGAGGATAAGCACTGTGGAATTTTCAATGCTTTCCCCTCCGAAAATTAGGGCTGGGTAAATATATCGCTTCATCAATGCATTGCAATTCTTCCTCCCACAATTCACTGTCGACTTTGCAAATCCTCTGAATCGATTTACCTCCTGGCCAGTGGGGGGCACTTTGCATGTGATTCGCGCTGTATGGACGGAAGCTGCAATCGACCAAACAACAACAAAATGGCGACTAAATCAAGCAGAAGCAACGTGAAGCGACTTCTACTTTTAAATCTGAACTTTTGGGGTAATTTTGGATTCGCTGTAAATCCGAAACGCAGGAAATGGGCACAAGGCACTCGAACCACAATACACAATAACATCACGAAAACACGTCAGAAGTCGCCTTCCCTAAGTCGTACAAAGAGTTAAGACAGCAGTTTTGGAGTCCTAGAAGTCGGCAGAAAGAGCGACCGGTTTTTTGGTCAGCAGGTTTTTATTTCCAAGAGGAAATAAACATCACAACAACAGCAAGCTTGCATGCACAGTGTTCATATACAACTGTAATGTTTTTATTTTACTTGTACCCCATGTGCACAAACAGTTATGGGAAATTTTTTATTTTCAAATGTTTTATTGCTTACGAAAAGTGAGGTGAAATATGTTTCCATGGCATTAAAAATATTACTTCTTACTGAATCGATATTGCAGCATTTAGATCAATTTTGAATCTAATTGCAAGCTAAAGACTCTAAAGCCAATTGAATTGTGAGGTTCTTGCACAGCCCTACCGAAAATGCAGCTACAATTTACAAAACAGCTCTGTGTCGTTATTTGAATTTCTAAGTGTTATGTATTTAGTTTTTCAGGCTACAGTAATATGTTTATATTACGTACCGTAATAGCACCTAACCTACAATTCCTTTACAACATGCTGGCAATTTTTTTGACTTGAGTTCGTTGTCACATTTCTGTGGGGCCAATTATATATTACTTGTGCACTCACTGTAGTTGTCTCGCCACGCTGCACTATTTGCATATCTGTTGTTGACCAATACTGGCCACTCATGCCAGAGTAGCATCTGCTTCATTTGACACTGATTGAGGAGTATCTGCAACATTTGCACAATCAACATTGTCCCAGATTATCGCACTACTCGTCACTTTAAACCGCATACACTCCTTGAAGTCTCAGCGCCCTTTGCACAATGGTCATTGCACCGGACTATTGCAATATTAGTCATTCGAACTGCTCTAAGTGCAAGAGGACTGCATCTTTTTGCACAATTGTCAAAAAAATAAAATAAATAAATGTACCGGCATTAACAGATAACTAGCAAACCCTTTATTGCTCAGTGACTGTTTTTTTTGTCAATGTCTTTATGTCTCAAAAGTGTTCTCTGTCAATTGATTGTCTGTTGTCGTACTAGAGCGGCTCCAACTACCGGAGACAAATTCCTTGTGTGTTTTTTTTGGACATACCTGGCAAATAAAGATGATTCTGATGTTGGAACGCAAAGCATTGTGGGTATATAACTAGCAGGAAGTATGTGCTCAAATGTCTGTCTCGTAGCATGAGTGAGCCACAGGCTAAATAACGTGCGGCGCCATGTTTACGAAACGGTTGACTTTCCCTGAAGTGTCTCTGTTATATAGACGCAAACATCGACATAACACCATGCAGGGAGGTAACGTAGAGGACAATCTCGCTGTTTGTCCGTTGGCCGAAAGGAGCCCCGGTTAGCTCGCAAGCTAGCTGGTAACTTGCACCTCTTATGATGGCGTGGACAGCCTCGCAACGACCCAGTAGGATATATTCCAGCTACTGGAGGCTTTATGAGGATATATTGTTGTGGCTGAAACCTGTAGGTATGTGTAGGCATAAGAAAGAAGTGTGGTATTTGATTGACTGTTGAGCTGGGCGTGGTTTGAGCGCATTCAGCAGACACGCCAACAGCATCTGAGAGCACAAACAGCAGCTTGATTTTTCACAACTTTGAAGCCACAGTTTATATACTTGGTTGAATGTTTCATTCATTCAAATTTGGCAGGGTTGTTAACAACACTTCTGTGCGGTGTGTCAAATTTACATTTATTTTCACTTTGCAGGGACTTTAAAGTCAAATTAGATGTTGCAGTAAAGTACCTTGTGGAGAATGAGTGGGCATTCCAGACCACACTTGCATGTTCCATCTGTTAGAAGGTAGTTCTTCACCTGCTCCAAACTGGAGAGCACTGAGCCACTGGGACTATACAAAGAAAAAACATGCAGGTAATATTTCAGTACACACCATTCAAGATGCGAGATCAGAAAGCTTACGAAAATGGTTCAAATATTTGCCTTCAACTTGTTTATTTCTTTTTCATTTTTACTGTAAATTAAATAAGTACTCCTACTAGAATGACCACCCATAAATGCATCTATTGCACATCATATTACATTGCCATGTTCATATTGGTGCATGTGAGTTGGGCTGTGTTTTTAAAGCGCTTTCATTCGCAATGCAAAAGTACACGAGCGAGTGTGTGCATCCGCATAGTGACAGTTTCAGGCCATGGTCAAAGACGTAGACAGATTCTTTCCAACACCAAAAATAAACTTGACACTGGCCAACTGTTTAGCTCATTGTGATGAGTACACAGTGTATGTTCAACAAGACACGAGGCCTGCTACACAACCCCACACCATTAGTCCACATCGCAGCTGACTGGATTATCACTGCTTTCAAAGGTGGGCAAAACTTGGTGATTTCATGAATCATAAACATTAACAGCTCTATCTTTTCTATCTGAAGTAAAGAATGTTACCATGTTTCTGTTTTTTTGTTTTTCTGAGAAATACGGAGTTTATTAGTTGGTGATTATTTGAAGCACAGTGTACTAGAGTGAAAGCCTTTAAACTGAAGAAATACGGTACATTTTGCAGTATCTGGAAAATGAGTTTAGGGGGGAAGGAGATGTCATCAATGTGAACTGAGACCAACTAAAACCTCCAATAAGTTTAATCATATCTTTAAAAGGGACCCAGACTAGTTTGCCTTACGGAAAAAAATCAGAATAATGATGCTACACGCAATTTGGCCTCACTGCCTTGTGTTCTGACTCACTGGAATAGACAGCATGACTACACACCACACAAAGTCTTACATTAAACTGCTACAATATTTGAAGAAAACACAGACATGACTGCAAGTCTGGTGCATTACTAGAAAGCAGTCGCAATATAAATAACAAAAGAAAAATTAAAGAAAGGAAGACGAGCTGGAATTGAACCCATGCAGCCTGTGCCCTGGCTACTGCCCTGCTCTGCTTTATCTACTACTATATGCCAAGTCTGCCTGCAATTGGCTGGCAACCAGCTCTGGGTGTACCCTGCCTCTCGCCCGAAGATAGCTGTGATAGGCTCCAGCACGCCCGCGACCCTAGTGAGGATAAGCGGTACGGAAAATGAATGAATGAATGAATGCCAAGTCTGCTAGCCACAGTAGATTTTATTTGAGAGGAAAAACCATTGTGATGACTGTGGATCATGGACTAGCTGCCAGAGCTAATTAGGTGAGTGTTGGCAACTTGGCATCCTCAAATCTTTATGCTGTAGACCATTTCACCATGGAGGCTATCTATTATATTTAGCTAAATTACTCAAAGACAACCCAACCACCATTTTCTACATACAGACCCAATCCCTCAAAAATGTATATCATGGAAAATTCCATCCAAAAAGTTAAACTTTCATAGATTATAGATTCAGGGCCCACAATTTAAACAATTTCAAGTATTTATTGGTTTATTTTTACATAATTTGGGTTTACAGTTCATAAAACCCACAAAGTCAGGAATTCAAAAAATTAGAACACTGTCAAGAAATCGACCCAAATTTTGCAGGGCATAAATGTTTTTAACTGAGTGTCACACAATAATAATCTACTAAACTCAAAGCCCCTGCACAGGTTTCCCCAGGTGTCATTAAATTGCTTCAGTTTGGTTCAATTGCCTCAGTTGGGTTCAATATAGGGAAGACTGCAGACTTGACAACTGACCAGAAGACCATCATTGATACCCTCCATAGGAAGGGTAAGCCACAAACGTTCATAGCTAAGGAGCCTGGCTGTTCACAGCGTGCAGTCTCCAAGCATATCAATAGAAAGTCTAGTGGAAGGACAAAATGTGGCAGGAGAAGATACACCAGCAAAAGAGATGACAGTGGGATTCATAGGATTATCAAACAGAAAAGATTCAAGAATCTAGCAGATATCCAGAAAGAGTGGAATGAGGCGGGAGTCACAGCTTCAAAAATCACTCGATTCAGACGCATCTGGGAGATGGGCTACAACTGTCGGGTTCCTTGGGTCAAGCCAATTCTGAGCCTGAGCCAACATAGGGAGCGTCTCAACTGGGCCAAGGAGTAGAAGGACTGGACTTTTGGCCAGTGGTCCAAAGTCCTCTTTTCCGATGAAAGTAAAGTGTGCCTTTTATTCGGGAATCAAGGTCCAAAGGTTTGGAGGAAGATGGGTGAAGAACAGAACCCAAGCTGCTTGAGGTCCAGTGTGAAATATCCACAGTCAGATTTGGGGTGCAATGTCCAATGCAGGTGTTGGTAAACTCTGCTTTCTTAAATCCAAGGTCACCACAACAGTCTAGCAGAATGTTTTAGAGGACTTCATGATTCCTTCTGCTGAGGGTCTATATGGAGATGCAGATTTCATCTTTCAGCAGAACCTGGCCCCTGTCCATACCGCCAGAAGCACCAAAACCTGGTTTGATGCCCATGCCATTACAGTGCTTGACTAGCCAGCCAACTCGCCGGATCTAAACCCCATTGAGAATCTATGAGGTATTATCAAGAGGAAAATGAGGGGCACCAGACCCCAAAACAAAGAAGAACCGACAACAAGCATCGAGGAAATCTGGGCTTCCATAACTCCCAGGCAATGAATGCCACAGGCGGATTGCCTCAATTCCACGGTGCATCGAGGCAGTGATTTAAAGCAAAGGGATTCCCAACCAAGTATTGAAGATTAACATACCGTTTTGAAAGTACCATATTTTGATTGATTTAATGTGACCCTAATTTCTTTCTTTCTTTGTCTACAAAAACTGAGAAGTAAATGGTGATTTCGTCACAGTATTCTATTTTTTTTTATTCCTGATTTTGTGGGTTTTATGAGCTAGAAGCACAAATTATGTAAAAATAAACAAATAAATACTTGAAATTTTTAAATTGTGGGCCCTGAATCTATAATCTCTGAAAGTTTCACTTACGGAATTATGGAAATAAACAAACTTTTTCATGATATTCTATTTTTTGGAAAGGGTCTGCACCTGTGAGAAAATCCCTTTCACAAACCCAATGATGGAGGTTTGGTTCCCAGTCTGTCCCTTAGAAGTGGCTACTACGCGACCAGGCAGTCTTGAGATATTCTTTGCACAACCATTTTATGACAGCCACTCGATTTATCCACTTCATGCACAGGTTCCACTGGATTTTTGTTGATAAATGGGGATGGGTACTGAGCCCGACCACGAATAGCGTAAACCAGCAAATAATTAACACTCCCTTATAATTACCACGAAAAAGAATCTGAAAAACAAACAAAAAAATGTGCATGCAGGGATCAGGTCATTTAAAAAAATAAAACATTTTAAAAAATCCAGAATAAGATGGGGATTGAGTTAAAAACAAAACAAAACGGATAAGTGAATTTGGGAATGCCGAACCGCAAATATGCGGAGGGAGTTTTTGTTCTAGTTTTGAGTTCAGGTCTGCAGTAGTCACTTTTTGGACACCCAGGAGTATCCTGGCTGACGCCTATTGATTACAAACATTACGAAATGGTCTATACTTGTGAAAGCTTAGTAAGACCATTGCAATATCAAACCAAACCAATGAGCACCAGCGGTAAAGTGCTATTTTCTATTTGATGCCATTGCAATGTGACTTTTAAAATAAATTGTGCCTTATAGTCATGATATTCCTTCAAATATTTAAGACTCAAATCTCTGATGTGATACTAATATCACATTTGTATGTTGATAACATGTTATAACATCATATAAGGCAATGCTGTTCTTACCTGACATATAGGATGCCACCATGCTCCCTCCTGCGCTGCCAGCCAATGGGGACTTGGACAGGGATGGCCTGCCTCTCATTTCCTGCCTCACAGTCCTTTCCGCCATTCATTGCTCAACTGAATTTGTGCTCACACCTCAGAGGTACTTCTCTCAAACATTCACCAGAGTCTTTGCAACATACACCATGTTTGTCTTCCAATAGTCAGCAGGGTGGCTTCAGTATAGGACTCGGAGCATGGGCAGGGAAGGGGGTGTGGGGTGGGGGTGGGGCGGGGGAGCAGGTGGGGGTGGTGATGGTCGGGTAGGTTGACCCTACCCTTTTAGCTGCTTCATGGTTGCAGTGCTGATTGCCACATAGACCTCCATTACTGCCTCTTGTCATTCAGAGCCATCCCGCTCAGGAAGATGATCAGGAATGGCTGTGCTCTACCCGGCCCCCCACGCACACACCTTCACCTTAACTTTTTGGTACCATTTGTCCTTTGTGTCAGATGAACAAGCAGGCTGAGTTCAACATGTTTCTTCCCAGAGGCAGCTGGGTTGTGGTATTCCCACGGTTCCTGTTCGGGTTGAACAAGTGCACAGCAATTAAACAAGGAAAAATGCACCATTTATATATGATCTCTTCTGGGAGAAAACAAACAAACTGCATTAATGTTTTCTGCCTGCTATACCGAGCTGCTTGTTTGAGTCTGTGAGTGACAAAGCATCCCTGCAACCGCTGGTGCTGCTGACTCATAACTGGAGCGGGTGGGAGCAAAGCCAGCAATACAACTACAGAAGGGGGGTGTCATCGTTGTAAGAAATGTAGCGGTAACCGTGGCAGCTGCTGATCAGAGGAACCACCACAATGTTGAAAATCTCATTTAAAACTTCGAGTCAGAAAAATGCAACAAAAAAGATTTTTGTTAACCTCCGTGTCGTCACCAAATCGTCACGTAGCATGTTGGTTGAGAAAAAGACTGCTCAATTAATGGCCGGCCGGCAGTCATTGGTTTATTCACACCTATATTACATGTACATTACATGTAAATATTGCCTCAGGTCAGACCAGGTGGATTGATTTGGACCCCATTTGTCTGTAACTACTAACTACGCATTGATTAGGCATAACCTGGGTGCCACTGGTGGACAGTAGCTTTGCTGCATATCTTTGGTTGGCATAAACTGGCCCAAACGTATATACTGTGATAAAGGTCCATGAAAACTCAGTGATTATGCATCTTTCTCAGCCACTGTTATAGGAACCCTTCATGCCAACCAATTTCATGCACACATTTACGTCAAACTCCTCTACTGCAAACTTTCCTATACTTCATGTCACAGAAAATACACTCACTCAACATCTGCAACACCTCTAAATAGTAAATTGGCATTAGTTTGGCCGTGTGAAAAAAATACATCCCAAATATGTCACCGCTGCAAATCAGAAATACTATTTTCTTGAATTCTTGTCAGTCATGGGCCCTCCATCACTTTTTCCCCTCATATGGTGCCTCTGTGGACCAAAATAAGCAAGCACAGTAAAACATAGTTTCAGTTTTCACCTGAGCAAGCCAGGTGATGAGACCAGCCTCATACTACAAAGATAACTTTGGCTACGGTACCACAGCTTTAAAGACAGGCTCAGCTAACTAACAATTGGCTGAAAACAGGCGAGATGTCGCTTTAGGAATTAACTGTCCTATGTCTGGGGAGCGACGTCTAAATGTGTTTCCTTAACCCACAATTGAAACAAATAGTTTCCTAGTTAGCAATTTAGCATTAGCCACCCATATATTCCCATTAACATCATATTAGGAGTTTATGTTGACTTTGAACTTCCGTGGGGTATAATGATGAGTTTAACGCACCATCCGGAGTCCCCTGGGGAAGAAGTGACGGTGTCAACAAAACTAGAGCAGGCTCGACTGTGATGCAGTGGTCACTACTCGGCTAGCTGGAGGTTTAGCCTGCCAAGCGTCAGCTGTCTAACTACCGTTAGCATTCGAGAGCCAGTTAGCTTGTTGAAACCAAAACGCACCGAGGGTACATTGGACAACGTCCACAATGTCTACGGTTAGCGAGCCGTCACCGGGGCTGAGAAGGAAGACACGTATCCCACATTCCGACGTCAAAAGTCGATGTGAAGCACAGCTGGGCCCGCGACGGCTTTGGAGTCGAGGGGCCAACGCAAGGCCACGGCTAGGCCCGATGAGCTGCCATTAGCCTTAGCATGCTCACTAGCTGTGCAAAGCCGTTGCGTCTGCAGCCACACAAGAGACGCTCTCAGCTACAACGTTCATGCCCTCGCCAAGGCTATACATAAAGCCCCGTTCTTACCCGAGTCATGCAGTGAATACACATTGGCGATACAACAGTGAACCAAGGCTTGGTTCTGATATTAAGGGGGGAGAAAAGGAAACGTACCCATTAGTTATCTGCCTCTCCTGGTTCTCCTACACAGGGATATTGGAAATGATGGCGAGCTGTACTGCGCATGCGTGGTGGCGACAGCCAGCAGATAGGAGAGGTGATGCTCCCCCAAAGCTCCAACACACATTCGCGCGTGCACGCGCGCACGCACACACGCACACACTCTACGCTCTGCACTCTTCATTTCCTAAAAGGAAGACAAACCATCCTTGTTGCATTTTCCTAAAAAGAAGAGATCACTGCCAAGATATCAATGTTTGTACATGCAGTTACGTTCATCCTCAGTTTCTCAATAAAGTGCACTGAAAGGCACTTTAAACATGTAAGCATGTGTAGGTATGTTTTAAAATATGATATTCATATGTCTTTAAACCTACCTACCTACCTGAAAAAAATTATGGCAAACAATAAAAGATAAAATGATCTCATAGACTGTTTATAATAATAATAATTGTTATTGCTATTTTTATAGGTGTTGGGTGAGATAGATCCAACAATAATAAATTGTTCATGAATAAAAATAGTGAATATGACAATTACACAGCAGGCACATAGGTGGACAGAACTGAACTCAGACGCATATTGTCCCACAAGTTGCCTGTTGAAACACACCATTGCCATTTTTACCAATCACACTGTGCCATTAAATATTTTGGAGTCAAATACTAACAAATTTGACCCAAATCCAACAAAATAAACTATTTTGTTGCGTTTTATTCCTGTACAGTAGGGTTAGTTTACGCCACCGTGTGGACATGATACAGAAGCATAAGTATAGTTGGTTCATTTCCCCAGAGAGAGCGTGAACGTTTACTCGCGGCGTCATCTTGTGGACATTATGGAGAACTACAGTTGGGCCCCTCGATATTGTGCCAAAAGGCAAAAAAAAAAAAAAAGAATAAATCTCGAGTATGTTGTGGTAACTCTACATATTTCTGTTTGTATAAACGAATTTAGAACACACTTTTGATAAAATTTTAATGTCTCTGGTTTTGGAGGTGGCAGGGTGGGTTCTCGTCACGTTTCGCAGCCAATCAACGATGACAACAACGGAACTGCAGTAAAAAGCCGGAAGTGCAAAGTTGGGTGTCCATTTCCCCGCGTCTTTTAGACATCCGCAAGATTGAGTCGCTATATTTTGGTACGTTTTCAATTCCTTATCTATCCTGCGACTTTGAGTAACTCAACGTCAATGTATCAACCCGGTACAAGTTACAGCAATTTAATTAGAAGGATAAATGAGGATCGAGGACAAAACACATTTGCATGGACGTGACACCAAAAGCTTTTTCATAGTTAATTCACGTTAAATCAGTTGTATTTTATTATTATTATTTTTTTTAATTAAAGCACGACGTGTGACCAAATTTGAATTGGCATAAAAAGACATCTGTCTATATGCCGGCGTAGACAGGAACATCCATTGCATTCGCTCCATCAGAATCCAGAAGAGCTGTTTCTTAATGTAATTTCTGTAGTTTCAGTAAAGGCATACAGGCCAATGCAAATAATCTGAAAGTCATCATCTAATATTGTAGTTGTCGAGACAAATTAGGTTTTGTGATATTCTGTGTGATCGTCGTGCTAAATTGCCACTGAACATTGACAAATGGTGGTAATACTTACCAACTGTATTTGTAAAAGTATTAGTACTTCGATGTACTAATACTTTGTTACTTTACTTAACTAGCTATTGCATATATGTGTACTTTACTTGAATATGTATTTTTCTGAAGCTTTTTCTTTTACAGTACTCCCAAATATCGGAACTTTCTAGAGCACGGGTGTCAAACTGGTGGCCCGGGGGCCAGATCCGGCCCGCCACATCATTTTATGTGGCCCGCAAAAGCAAATCAAAATTGCTCATTGTGTTCTGGTGTAATACCATTGAGATATTTGCAAGCATATTTTGGTTACCAATCCCCCGTCGAAAAGAAATATAATAGTTGAAAAACATGTTTTTATAGGCTTCTGGTTTCAAAACTGGCTATTCATCAATGTGTTGTGTATACTGTATGTAATTACAGTATATGAGGTAATCTTTAATTTATATGGGTTCACAGTTGTAGTGGCCCTCCGAGGCAAGTCATAACTACGATGTGGCCCGTGACAAAAATGAGTTTGACACCCCTGTTCTAGAGCTTTGTCAATAAAGGGGCTTGTACTTTTTTATGGGAACACATTGTTTCAGTAGTTGAGAAAAGTTGAGCCAAGGCTAGCTCGCTCTTAAACAACAACATGCGAAATGTAATAAAAATGTTCTTCGTTTCAGTATGAGCACTAGGGAAACTAATTTGTGCAGAAAAGTTTTTTGTTGTTGTGCCAAGTTATCAAAACGGAGAACTTGATAATGGTTTACTCAAGTATGTTTCAGAATCTGAACTTTTACTTAAGTACAGGAATTGCATCAGTACTTCTATTTTTACCAGTTCTTTTTTTTAATAATTATCTGTACCTCTACCTAAGTACAGAGTGTGAGTACTTTTCCCACCTCTGTCTAAAACATCACACTTATATTTTATCCTACATAGTTTGTTTGAAAAATATTAGCATTTGCACTTTTATTCTATGTTAATTTAACCTCATATCATCTTTTTATTTAGTGTGATGATAAGAAAGTAGACCTTGTTCCTTTCTCTCTATCACTTTTCCTGTGAGACAAAGCAAGATGTCTGTAGTTGGCACTAGTTGCATGAGGCAGATGATAGCTGCCTGTTCAAGTGTGTATATGACCTGGCCTAAGGAGAAATAGGCAGACATTCTTTAGAAGCATCCATCAAGTTGTATTTCAACTATCTCCTTGCATGCAAGTTAAATTGTATCTCATATTATTCTCAAAGTGCTTGTCCTGTCTTATGTCTACTAAATGGTTAACTTTTTCCCCTTGACACATGCCTTCTAGTGTCACGTGATCATGAGTAAACCGAAGTCCAAAGATGCTCCAATGCCAATTGGCGATTGTATCACACAGGTTTGTCGCCTTTATTAAGAGTACAGTTCCTCATTTGTACCAATAGTGATTGACGTCTGAGTGCACTGCGGATCAATATGGGTTTTCAATGACAGCTTCACAAGTGTCTGAGGGAGCGACTTTGCCATGGGCAGCTCCCCAGCAGGCTGGAAGCATCTGAGGCCCAACACAAGTAAGTTTACACTTGCTCTTTGGAGCTTTGTGTTGTTCACTGCATCTCCCGGAATTCATGTTTCCATTTCAGACACTTGCTGGGGTTGCTCACACGAACTGCCATCCATGGAGAAAGTAACTCTGTGCTCATCGTAGGTCCCAGGGGATCAGGGAAAACCGCGGTGAGATCACATTCTTTCAGCTCTTGCATGGTGCACTCACATTCACTGGTGGTGTTCTTTTGTCTCCAGCTTCTCAAGTGCGTGTTAAGAGACCTGCTGCAGGAGAAGGAAGTGCAGAAAAACCTCCTGCAGGTTCAACTCAATGGTACGTCGCTGGATTCCTTCGAATGTTCTCATCCTTGCTCAAGGCTTGTTGAACACATCTTTTTGTCTGTTTGTACAGGCCTCTTGCAGACTGACGACCGAATAGCCCTGAAAGAAATCACACGACAACTCAACCTGGAAAATGTTGTTGGAGACAAAGTGTTTGTGAGTGTCGGCACATTTCTTTGGAAAAAAGAATATAATTTAGCGATGTGTACATTAACATTATTTAGAGGTTAAGTGTTACTTTCTATAAAATGTTGACATTTTTGGGACAACACTGAAAAAAATTATGCTTTGCTGCATTGTAAAGTTGTCAGTGTAAAACTTGTACAACAGTGCCCACTCAAAATAACTCAACACACAGCCATCAGTAATGTCTAAACTGCTGGCGACAAAAGTGAGTACTAAAAAGTCGGCGACTAAAAGTCTTTATTCCAGGAAGAAATTGAATTTCAAGAGTTCTCTTAACAAAAACTTTACAGGTTATGTCTTCACATTTAAATGCACAGTTGACATTTGCTTTATTTCGCACGTAATTGGAACGACAAGAGACATACTACAGTATGTACACAGACATAAATTAATTCCGCTCTCTGCTGCTTGATGCAAAGTAGTACAATGCATTGTAGGACATTTCACCATCACATCACCTGTCACATGTACTTTGGGGTGGCAAAAGATGGAACTTTGTCCAACTGCACCGCTTGTAAACAAACCCTTCTATGTCATTTGGCCAAAGGAGAGCAATTAAGAAAAGGGTGGAAATGACTTGAATGATGATTTGAGCTTTCTTCTCTACCACTGTAGTTTGAACGTATGACGTCTCAGTTGAAAAGATGTTTGTGAGATACATTGCTTCGAAGGTAGACGGTCAGACATAATTAACATTATCATTAATCTTGATCTCTTTTGTTGCTTGGATTAATGACACAGGCGTGCTCTTTTGACAGCGAAATGGATAGTGCGATGTAGTCTACTCGCAGTTTTTACGTTTTGCTAGAAACCCAACCAAAAATTGTATACCGTACATAGCTGTGAGAAAATTCCTTCCACAAAACCAACGATAGAGGTTGGGTTTGTGGTCTCTCATTAGAAGTGGCTACTATTGGGCTACCAGACAGTCTTGCGATCTGGTCTAAACAACATTTTACGACATCCACTCAATTTATATTCGTCACCCACAGGTTCCGCTAGATTAATTTAGATTAGCTTTTTTAAGGTAATTAAAAAAATAAAAAAGAAACCTTTTAATGTATATCTGGCTGTGCAACCCCAAACACAAAAAAATTGTGTCACGGTTTTGACTCAGGTCAGCAGTTGTCACTTTTCTCCCACCTGGATGTATCCTGGTGGCTGTGGTTTACAAATGTTATGAAATGGTCCATGGCTCAACTCTTTCAAGAAATAGAGAAAACATGTTCATATTAATAAATAAATAAATAAATAAAAAAATCCACATAACTGACAGTGAACTGCTCCATTCATGTTAATTGGAATGTGATTTCTTCCAGGGGAGCTTTGCAGAGAACCTGGTCTTCCTGCTGGAGGCACTGAAGAAAGGTCAGATAACAACTCACAGAAGCTGCAACTTTTTCCCCCCTGTTGCTGGTTCATCATTTTTGTGCACAGGCGACCACAGCACCACCTGCCCAGTCCTGTTTGTCCTGGATGAGTTTGACCTGTTCGCTCACCACAAGAACCAAACTCTGCTCTACAACTTGTTGGACGTATCTCAGTCGGCCCAGGCGCCAGTCGCTGTGGTTGGCCTCACCTGTAGGCTGGTGAGCTGTCCTCCTATAAAGTTTATTAAATAAAAACAGGGTTGTTCATGTGATATTCCTCTGAAACGGTGCCATTTGTGTCCCTAGGAATTAAAATATATAAATGCATGATCAAATTAACTTTTTTTTTTTTACTAAGCAGTGTCCTGCACATTAATCTGATTGCATATTTAATAAATTGTATTAATTTAAACGACTAACTTTTAAATCCTTTAGAGATGTTATATTTTCTTTGAAAAAAAACAAACAAAAATAAGTTCACACTTTAGTGGTGTCCCTGGGTTTTCATTTAGTCCTGTTTCCCTAACACATTACCGCCTCTGAAAAGTTTTGAATATTCAACAAATCACATGATCCACATGCTAATTCTATATTAAAAACACACTCCTGTTACTTTCAGCCCTGTTACTCAGATGAGGAGTTTCATGACGAGACAAACAATGACATAAAAAAATAAGTTGCCTGAGATGGGCCAATGCATATTTTGAGTAGTTCAATATGTGTGTTATCATATTTAGAGTTGAAAAAAGCTTATTATATTTTTAAAGAGTTACAACGAGCAAATGACACCGATTCTATGGAATGGCCCTCATACGTGTAACATTGCGGCACGGTGAGCGACTGTTTAGAGCATCTGCCTCACAGTTCTGAGGACTGGGGTTCAATCCCCGGCCCCGCCTGTGTGGAGTTTGCATGTTCTCCCCGTGCCTGCGTGGGTTTTCTCCGGGCACTCCGGTTTCCTCCCACATCCCAAAAACATGCATTAATTGGAGACTCTAAATTGCCCGTAGGTGTGACTGTGAGTGTGAATGGTTGTTTGTTTGTATGTGGCCTGCGATTGGCTGGCAACCAGTTTAGGGTGTACCCCGCCTCCTGCGCGATGATAGCTGGGATAGGCTCCAGCACGCCCGCGACCCTAGTGAGGAGAAGCGGCTCAGAAAATGGATGGATGGACGTGTAACATTTTAAAAAACAATAGATTGGGTGAGGCGGCACGGTGGCCGACTGGTTAGAGCGTCAGCCTCACAGTTCTGAGGTGCGGGGTTCAATCCCCGTCCCCGCCTGTGTGGAGTTTGCATGTTCTCCCCGTGCCTGCGTGGGTTTTCTCCGGGCACTCCGGTTTCCTCCCACATCCCAAAAACATGCATGAATTGGAGACTCTAAATTGCCCGTAGGCATGACTGTGAGTGCGAATGGTTGTTTGTTCCTATGTGCCCTGCGATTGGCTGGCAACCAGTTCAGGGTGTACCCCGCCTCCTGCCCGATGACAGCTGGGATAGGCTCCAGCACCCCCGCGACCCTAGTGAGGAGAAGCGGCTCAGAAAATGGATGGATGGATGGATAGATTGGGTGAGTGTGTCAGTTGCGAAACGTATTTAGCAGCTCTTTTTTCCGGGAAAGTCCAATAATTTAGATTGCTGAGAGCCTAGAAGAGAATTTGGTTATATATCGTCTTCATTACTATAAAGCAGGCAGTGTGCTGCATGAGAAATCCTGCAACTTAAGTCTGACCTGAGTTTCAGTTTGGTGACGAGAAAGAATACAAATAATTCACTCATCTAATTAAAGAAAGACAATTATATTTATTAGGCTTTGGAATCTGTACAATTTATATACATGACTACCGGCATGTCTTTGACCTCCACAATGGTGATCTGTATTTCTGTGGGTTCCCAGGATGTCCTAGAGTTGCTGGAGAAGCGGGTGAAATCGCGGTTTTCCCACCGTCAGATCCACTTGCTGAGTAGCCTTAGCTTCACTCAGTACCTGGAGCGTGTCCGATCCCAGCTAAGCCTGCCGGATGACTTTCCTGAAAGGAAGTTCGCTCAGGACTGGAACAGCAGTGTGCAGGTAAGGCAAACAGACAGCGGCTCAGTCAAACATCAGCAAGCGTCTTGTAAGCTTTTGTGCTTGTGTTTTGTCTCCAGAGTTTTTGTGAAGAGAAATCCGTGGAGGATATTTTACGGAGACATTTTAACTCCAGTAAAGACTTCCGCTCTTTGCACATGTTGCTGGTGAGGGACTCGTCACTCAAGCAAAAGAACCTCCTTGCCTTGTCTTTCCCAAATGAATGAGTGAACAACGACTATCTATCTATGCATTTTTCTTCTCTAACTTATATTGTTGTTCTTGGTGAAAGGGAAAAAAGATTCACAAGAAATGACACACTGAGCTGATGAGATTTGACTAAAATACAGTGGTGCCCTCATGTACGAGTTTAATTTGTTCTGTGACCACGCTCAAAATCTCAAACCATCTTTCCCAATTGAAATTAATCGAAATGCCATTAATCAGTTCTAGTCTCTTTCCCAATAATTGTCATGTATTTTTAATTTAAAAAAAATAGCACTTTATTGCATTGTACTTTAAAACCATACAGTAATTACATGATTAAATAGAAAATTAGAATTAAACAAGTTTCGCTATATTGTTTGCTTCAATTCAGTGGAGAAATATAATCTAATTTTCAATTTTATTCCTGCAACGCGTTCCAAAAAAGATGGGACAGGGGCAACAAAAGAATGGGAAAGTTGATGAATCCTAAAAAAAACAAACATCTGTTTAGAACGTTCCACAGGTGAACAGGTTAATTGGAAACAGGTGAGTGTCATTATCGGGTATAAAAGGAGCATCCCCAAAAGGCTCAGTTGTTCACAAGCAAGGATGGGGCGAGGTTTACCGCTTTGTGAACTGCGTGAGCAAATAGTCCAATAGTTTCAGAATGACTTTTCTCAACATACAATGGCAAGGAATTTAAGGATTTCATCATCTGAAGTCCATAATATCACCGAAAAATTTTGAGAAATCTCAGGACGTAAGCGTCAAGGCTGAAAACCTACATTGCTTGCCCGTGACCTTTGATCTTTCACGTGGCACTGCATTAAAAATATGGCATCATTGTGTAAATGATATTACCACATGGGTTCAGAAAACCATTGTCAGTTAACCCAGTCCGTTGCTACATCTACAAATGCAAGTTAAAACTCTACAATGCAAACCGAAAATCATACAGTGTATCAACAACACCCAGAAACGCCACCATCTTATATGAGCCTCAGCTCATCTTTGATGGACTGAAGCAAAGTGGAAAAGTTGCTGTGGTCTGACGAGTCCACATTTCAAATTGTTTTTGGAAATCATGGACATCATATTCCTCCGGGCCAAAGAGGAAAAGGACCATCCGGATTGTTATCAGCGGAAAGTTCAAACGCCAACATCTGTGATGGTATGGGGGTGTGTTAGTGCCCATGGCATGGGTAACTTGCACATCTGTAAGGCACCATCAATGCTGAGAGGTAGACACAGGTTTTGGAGCAACTTATGCTGCCATTCAAGCAATGCCTTTTTCAGGCGTTGAGCAACTAAAATTGTACATCAAGCAAAAATGGGAACGATCGCTACCATAAAACTTCAACAATTAGTGCCCTCAGTTCCCAAACGCTTATTGAATGTTGTTAAAAGGAAAGGTGATGTAACACAGTGGTAAACATTCCTCTGCCCCAGCTTTTTGGGAACGTGTTGCAGGTATCAAATTCAAAATGAGTGAATATTCGCACAAAAACAAAGTTGTTCAGTCTGAACATTTGAAATATTGTCTTTATAGTGTATTTAAAAAAAAATGAAAATGATTTGCCAATCATTGTATTCAGTTTTTATTTACATTTTACTCAGTCCCAACTTCATTGGCATTGGGGTTTGTACATGGAGCTGATCAAAATTCCTCAGTAAGCCGCAGTAATATAAGTCGTGAATAGCTTTGTATGGCTTTGAGTAGTTATATTGTCTGTATACATGTTCTGTTCCACTGTTTGTGATCAAACATCTGTTGGTTAGTGTTGCTGAACACTGCAACACCGATGCTATTTGTTAGCTTGTGTATAGCATGTTGCATTGTTTGTTAATGTGAAGCTAAACTGATTTATCTAAAGCAATGGGGTTGTTTTAAATACACGTACGTTTTGTATTTAACCTTTACCTGGGAGTGACAATAAACAGCCTCTGAAGCCTCTTTTTTTGAAGAAGTGTTAACCATCTGCCAACCTTCTGCTTGTGAAGTGAATCGAGTTCACTCCCACCATACAGCGCTCGTATCTTAATGTTTGCTTGCAAGTCGAAGTAAAAAATTGTCCAAACAACGGCTTGTATCTCAACTCATAAATCGGGTCACTCGTATCTCAAGGCACCACTGTAAAATGATCTGAACATTTAATTTGGATTAAATGCAGAATATGGATTGTATCCAGATAAAACTTGTTTGACATTACAGCTTTTGATCCTGTATACGCAGCACTTTTTGTTCATATCAGTTTAAGTTTTTTTTATTTTGAACCTTAATTTTGAAGATGTCATCAAAATATAGATCATCTTCAAAATGAACTGGGTCATTCTTGAAAGTGCAGCAACTCAAACAATACAGGTTGATATACTGGGGGCAAACCCATGACATGACATGACATCTTCAGCAGTGATAATTACTTAAAAAAGAAAAAAATCAACTTGTTGGACCTTATTTTTTCTTCCAGATGTTGTGCTTAAGTCGCATCTCTATCGTAAATCCTACCATCAAGCCTGCAGACGTGCTGGAAGCCAGCAGACTGTGTTTCAGCGATGCAAAGTCCAATATGCTTCATGGTAAAGTGTAAAACAGAACCTCATCATTAACAGTTATGCATGGAGTTCACTTGGACCTCCGGATTTCTTTCAGGTCTTTCCGTCCTGGAGCTGTGCCTGGTCATTGCCATGAAACACCTTAACGATGTCTATGAAGGAGAGCCCTTCAACTTCCAGATGGTTCACAATGGTTGGTGTAAACGAGCGAACATACATGATCAGTCAACCTATTATTTTTTTGATCCATTTTCATTTTCAGAGTTTAAGATGTTCCTGCAGAGAAAGTCGAATTCCATGTACAATTTTGAGCAGCCTGTTGTCATGAAGGTGTGTGCAAATAATCTATCTTCTTTAACCTGGAAGCATCAAACTATCAGCAGTTTTTTTTTTGCTTCCCCACAGGCCTTCGAGCACCTACAGCAGCTGGAGTTAATCCGACCTATTGACGGCTCTTCAGCCAAAACCCAGAGAGAATACCAGCTGATGAAACTCACACTGGACAACTGTCAGATCATGGAGGCACTGCAGAAGTACCCACAATGCCCCACAGATATCAAACAGTGGGGTATGTCTGCATTTGGTTAGGATTCAAATCCTAACCTCGTGAGAGAGTGTGTCGTTTTATTGCTGTACTCTTGTCCTCCTAAAATAATAAAGCTACTTTTTAATGGAACTGCCAGAGAGGTATTAAGGGCCATTCTAGAATTGGAGGACATTTTCACCCTGCGTGTAATTTCAAATAATCCCTGCCAGAATACAGAAATGTGCAATTCATTCATGTAAATTATAGTTGTCCTGAGACAAAATGTAAATAGCTGTAATAAAAGTATTGTAACTCCTAAATATTATTTCAAATACCAAATAAACCAATTCTTTATCAAGCCCCTAAAATGGCTTTTTTTCCCACTTGACTAATCTGCATATCAAATATACATTTTAAATAACCTTTTTCTGGGGTGTCATTTTGTTGTCTTGTGTAATTGCTGAAACTTTTAGTTTTATCATAGACATTTTAAATAGTAATATGCTCTCAAGTTGTCTCAACAGGCAGTACACGCAACCCTGGAAGAGGAAAAATTGTGAGCTGCATGACTTAGCAGAAATTACATTAAGGTAAAATGACCAGTAGACAAGTGCTCCCTTCTATTCATATTTTTTCAATATTTTCAGTCATTGATGGTTGAGCTGGATGAATCAAAATGTAAGCTGGTTTAGTACAGGTTTTTCTTGAAAACAAATACAAAATAATTGCTCAACGTTTCAAAAATGGAGTCCTCCAATTCTGAATTTGACCCATAATTATTTACTATGGTTGTAGTTTCCAGCGGTTGAACTGCATCATAATGAGAGCTGATTTTAATAATTTGGCTATATCATTCAGCAACAGTAGAGTCAAAATATTACAAACAAGTCTCAGTCTAATGCAGTGCAGTTCCAGACAATAGCAAAATATAATTGCAGTACTTGACAATCTATAAAATCACAAAAAAAAGAGGAGGGTGAGTGACACAGAATGGGACAAATGGTATGACTGGACCCTTGGGGTTAGACGGGGGCACAGCTGGGATAGATATTGCCACAGATAATTTAGAGTCTGCATTGAACCCAATATGTTTTGTATCAAACCAAAGATTACAACCTAACCCTTTATTGTGAGGTAAACAATCCATCATGGCGCAACATATTGTTAATACGTCTTGAATCCATCTCAGTCAACAAAACAGAGTATTCACAACTTTGTAGAGAAATATATATATATTGGATATATAAGACATCACTGGAATGCACAAGTGTACCTAATGCATTTTGATGTCACATTCCAAATAAGTGGATGAACTGATGAAGCGTGCTGTGATGAGAGGCGAAACATCATCTAAGACAACCAGAACTGTCCCGTTGCCATTGATTTAATGCCCTGAGAATGAAATGATCAGGATGAATGAAAATATTCACAGGCATATTTCCAATAAGTACTTTTTGCTCTGCTAAAAGAGGTGTGGTTTCATTAAAAAAAATAAACATGCAGAAAAAGACCAAACAACAAATTTCACAATCTAGAAACATTTATTTACATCACATGGATCACTTCAACTGATTAAAAACATCCACCGGCTCACACCAGAGTTACAGCGCTGATCACAGATCAGTTTAGTCTCGTTCAGGGCATGTCCTAAGTTTCTGATGGCTTTCATACCTTTCGTCACCGACAATATACATCTTGTATCTATCTTGATGACCATTGACCCAAAAGAAAAACAGCCCATGTAAGTGTTTCTAAGGGGAACAAGGATGAAAGGCTGCATACCTTTGATCAGTGCTGCATTTCATTCAGAGAACCTCAGGAATAGTGGGGTCATAAACTTGTAGTGTTTTTGCTTTTTTTTTTCCCCCTTCAAACTTCTGACCTGGTAACCAAACCTTTACAGTCTTGGTAACAAGGTCATTGGATCAATGCTTCCTCTTGAAATCTTAACAACATAGCAGGGACTAGCAGGAAGTTGAGGTGGTGGAATGGAACACCCGGAGCAGATGATTTCATCAGAGTATTGCAACTGTCAGGGGAACCGCACAGGTTCTCTGAGGAACACCACTATAAGTGCTTTCTAGGATTACTTGCAAAATACTCCAATAAGCCTCGAGCTTATACAAAGCTAAATTGTGATGGACAGTTGAAACCAAAACACAAGTAGTATAAATGAATGTATAGGAAACACAGATTTTCACACACACTTATAAAGAGTCAGCTCAGAGTATATAGTTGATTTAATACGTTCTCATGTCTGTACAGGTCCTCGACTGTTTCAAATAGCAGGGCAACAAGACAAATGATTCACTGGTATTCAGAAGCACATCAATGTAAGCCGCTGGGCTGGAGGAAGTCAGGATAGAAAAATGTAAAGCTTTTCTGCTAGGAAAATCCATTCATACACATTTAAATGTTCAGATTGAGCAGTGAGCACAGCGGAGCCGCAGAAGTCGAGCCGTTTTAAAGATTGTCCCCTATGACTTCATTTTGGATTCGTCAAGTGCTTCACAAAGACAACTGAAGTGCTTGTTTCTGTGGTTGGCTCAAATGAGCCACTTTCTGATGTTTTATCAAGAGTTGTATGAATGAACCTCTTATCAGTTTTACCGTTTTCTACCGTAACAGCACAATCACATGACGGTCAGCTGAAAGTGTAGCCCTCTATAGGTACAAGAGGTTCACGCCTGATCTGTCAAAGTACGCCACACCAGAACCCAGGAGTCTCAACAACATTCATCTTTGTCCAGAGACTAGAGAGTAGGAAGCAGTTTGCATTTTTTCTTAAAGAATCAACTAAAGTACTTATTGAATTACGAGTGAGGACATCCCCAACCCCTTACCACCAAACAACAAGCAGAACCCGTGGCAGCTCATAGCTTTTGAGTTGCACCTGAGCTACGAGCCCCAAACTTCAGGTTTGTAAGTAAAAAATAAATACAACATCAATATGCAAGGATTAAAATCTAAATTAAATGCTACAAGTTATTTGTGTGTATACTGAAAGTCACTCTTGCAGCTCAAGTGTTGAGTCGATTGCGGCACTGGTTGCATATAACTTGCCAGAACATAGAAAAGCATAGTACTGAATCCCTGAATGGTGTTTTGGGACAGTTTCACTGATGCAGTTTAAAGCCACTACACATGCCAACACTGAAATACCACTGGAAAGATGTGGTTTCAAGCACAAATTGCAGATAATTTTCAATTTTAAGGAGAGTTACAATAAAATAGCTTGAGCTATTTGAAATTGTGAAAACTTTATGACAGGAGATTTTGGTTGACTTACTACCCCCTGAAATCCATGTGTAGCGCCTACCTCAAGGGTCCAGGCTTTCAGAGGGCAATAAACAACAAGCCAATCAAGGAACAGCAGCAGAAGAAGAGGGAAGTTGCACTGATGCAACGATCATGCTACAGTAACAAAGTACATTGATGGCTTTGACTTCCTTCAGGTCTACTATGTTGCTGAAATGTGCATACGTTTTACTTCAAGCTTGGGCTCCATTTTACATTAAAAAAAAAACATTATTTGAATTAAAGGCAGAAAGAAGGGGGGGGGGGGGGGGGAAGAAAGATCGGCAACGCTGCTCATTTATAGATGCTTTTGAAATGGCAAACTGCTGATTTCAAACTGCATCATGTGAAACCAACCCAAAGCTCGAGGAGAGACTGCAGTTTTACCGGCACCAGTGTTTGATGTCCATCGGAGCAAATAAAAGTTTGAGAAGAAAAAAAGTCACCGTTGCTACCACAACAGTGACAATATACATCCGTTTGGCCTGACATCTACAAGAGGAACTATGGTAGAAGAAATGGCACCAGGATGAAAGATGCGCTCCCTGTCTCCTCTCATCTGATGGTGGCACAGACAACGTATTTGGTTTGGGGCGGCGACAGGGTAGTAAAACAGGAAACGGCACATGACTGGCAGTTTTGTTTGGTGGGAACCCAACCTGGATTGTTAATACTCTGATGACTTGACTATGAAAGGCTCACCGTTAAAAGTCATAACCAGTGCTGAAGCGAGACCAGGTACATTGCCTCGGTCAGCGAACTCACACCGTAACCAGAACCTGAATTGAACAAAGACCGGCAGTCTTGTGACTTAGCTGTCCAGCATTAGTGTCAAGATGAGGTGAGGAGGAGCACAGGAAGTCACGACCCAACGAACTCTGGTCTGAGAAGGGCGACAGTGAGGAAGATGGGTAGCAAAGATTCCTGAGGCGTATAAACAGAGAGGGAAAACCCTTAATAGTAGTCAAATGAGATGTGTGCAATCAAACAAAGAATTGAGCTGGCTCTGCTGAATACAATTCCAAAACAGGGCTGGTACCTTTGGAACCTTCCTCAAAACCGCACTTCGAACCTGAAACCTCGGCTATAAACAAGGGGATATTTACTGTGTCAATCAGGCTATATAAAAAGATTCAGACACCACATAAGCGATTTCACAAAAGAAAGGAAAAACTTGACAGTGCTCAAGAGTTTGACTGCTACCTTCTGATTTTGAAGCAAACACAAAGGGGCAGTGCTAAACTAATCCACTGTTAGAAAATAATAAACAGAACTAACAAAAAGGACAAGGTATTTAATCAACAATCAAAGGAGCGGAAACACTTGCTGATGTGTAGCCATGTCTACTGAGAGTCTGCTGACTACGTTACCCATGAGCACCAACAAGGGTTATAATGCAATGAAGCTTGTGAACAGGGTGAGTGAGCAGTAACTGTGAACAGTGAGAGGGACTAATGTGTCCATCTGAACTGAGGTATACCTGGTTGAAGGAGGTCTATGTTTTTTTTTTTGTAATCATCGTAATGCTTGAAAAATGGATCACCCCGGCACTTTTCCACCCCATCCCCTTAAAATAAGATGGATTAACAACTTGACTGGGTCCATAATACACTATGTACAGCAGCATTACACTATAAACATTCAAAAGCAATTGCTTGTTGGCAGAATGTTAGTCGATTCTTCCCCCCAAAAAAACAGCAAATGTATCAAGAGCCACATGCCCATTTTCTTTCTTTTTTTTTTATGCATTGAGAGTTTGATGAAATTCATCTGCAAGGTCTTTTCTCACTGTAGAAGATCCAGTTGACCTTCCCACGTATATAAAAACATAATCCAACTGAACTGTTTGTTGAGTCTCTCGTCGTTGCGGCACAGTCACTCGCTCGCTCCATCATCAATATCCTGAATGGTTTAAACTGTTTAAATCCTCAGGCACACGTCGAAATGAGGTGGGGATCAAATGATGTGGCGAGGTGGGCACATGGTATGTCCTGAGCGCGAGTAGCGGCCGGTACAAAAACCAAAAATCAATGACGAACAAACCAGGCTGAAAAAGGAGAATGCAGCCAACCAACCAGGGTCGGCTGGTCCTCCAACCCAAAACGGTGCGTTGGCTGATTATAAGCTGGACTCCTTGGGTGGGAGGTCCACATTGGTCACCATGGTGACAACGGTGACGATCTCCTCAGGCCCGATGATGGGAGCCTGTCGCTGCATTTGGCCGATACGCTCCTCTACGCAGCCGGCAGACAGTCGGGCCTCGGCCTCATGGTCCCAGCAGTCCTCAATTGTTTCACAGAGCATGGCTAGACCCTGAGTGAAGCCAGAAAAGGAACAGGATTGTCACAGCAAGCAAGATGTGGCATCTGCAACTTTGACAAATAATTAGAAGGGCTGACATTTCAGGATTAACCTAAAATGCACTATAGCCTTTACAGGTGAACTTAATTAGACCTTTTTTCTTTCTTCTTTTGAATACCATCTATACAATGTTTCAGTGATTCTCACAACTTGCTGTTCTCCAGTAAGCAGTACAGGTCAAAAAAAGGTTTGATCCATGAATTGACCATTACATTCTCAAGGACGTTCACTTCTATGCGTTTCTGTGACTCTTCCAATCTCCCTGTATCACTGTTGCATCCTGCTAATGACATACAAAGACAGCCACTCTTTGACGGGCACATTAGCGTACCGTGAGAGATCATCAAGTGTGCTGCATAACCCTAACCAATTTCACCAAAAATTATGATTATTATTTTTCCAAAAAAACGTATCCCACTTCAATTATCTATGCCAGCGACATATAGTGACTTGCAGAACAATCAAATGCCACTAGATTGCAGCAGGTCCAATCAACCCGTGCAGCCACCTGTTGCCATTCATTCGACAGAATAATAGCTTTGTGTTCAATTAAAACAATTACATTTGAGATAAATTGAGATGAGATCGTCATTATTTAATTACATCTATTTTTTGTGACATTTCTGTGTGGTGGTGCGATGTGAGATTTTTGTAATGTAAAGAAAGTGTCTGGGAAATACTGCTCTAAAATCAGTAGTTGCAGCAGTTACCAAGAGAACATCATGTTTGGTTTTGAAGCAATGTTAGGTTGGGTGACATGGCTCAGATGGTAGAGTGGTCATTTCCCAACCCAAAGGTTGTGAGTTTGATCCTGAGCCCCAGTGACCATATCGTAGTGTCATGGAGAAAGATACTGAAAAAGGGGTGTGCGATATGGGGGGGACAAAAAATATGTATATATTTTATTTTAATATAACGATAATTTGACGATATCCTTAAAGGAAAAAAAAAATAGTTAATGTCTACTTACTTCCCAGGACATTTATTGATAGACAGCGTTTCAGTACAACAGCTCTTATTTTGTAAAGTGCTTCATACATTTACTGCAAAACATTGTACAAGGTACATTGTATGGCAATACTTAACGATTAACAACTTCAAGTTATGTCTGGTATACAGAAGAATATGCCAAATAAGGTTTGTGCCATAGTATTTTAGTTAAGCTTTTGTATCAAAACAAATAAAAATTTAGATCACATCTAAATGTAAACCTAATAAAATATTTTAAACCAAATAGATTTTTGTTTGTCACTACAGCACTGCAGAAAGTAATGTAGTTGATGGCATTCTTTATGTCTTGCCAACATTTACTTGCTTTGTCTTATAGTACATGTTTGTTAAATGACTCAGCGAGGGTTTTCTGAGTGTGTTGTGCAGGTTTATCTTTTCTTTAGCAGTAGTCGTGCTTGTTGAATCGCAAATACTATTACATCTCTCCGCGCGTGGAATCTTTTTTTTTTTTTTTTTATTCCCAGTGACGAGTTTAGCACCTGGTAATAGTGTTTAAAACAGTAAAGCAGTGGGTGATCGGTGAAGGGATAGTGAGATATTTAATTACGGTGGGGCCATAGGGCTATGCTAGCCAGCTCCTCCATTAGCCTCACCAGCAGTCGGGATGACTTTGACACTGCATAGTTTTCTTTGTAAATGTTATTAAAAAAGTGAATATACAATCAAAAAGGCACCGTCCATTCTCCATGTTTAAGTTTTAAACTGACCGCATTTGGGGAGCCAGCACGTACATCGAGTGGCCTGTGTCATTTTCCTGTTGGCCAAAACCCCCCCCCCCCAAAAAAAAACTATACATGGGTTCCATTGAGGTCCATAGCGACCATTCACCCACTTGTTCAGCTGCTAAACTCCTGAAAAGGTTGCTCCGAGTCAGCCCACTAAATTGAGAGCGAGAGTTTGTTTTACTTGCCACTGTGTCCCATGAATGAATCATGGCCACTGATTCGGCGAACGAGGACTTTATGAACTTCCTCCTTTCTTTCTTACTCCAATGCCGTCCATGCACCCATTTGGTTGTTTTCTTTTTGAGGTAGTATGAATACTTGATAATGTAAAATTGCACATCGTTAAAGCAACGTTCATGATTATATCGAAGGCGATATATTTTACTATACTGAAGCCTCAGTTGCTCCTGATGCTGTGTGATCGGTTGGTGAATGAGGTGTTTGAAAAGCTCTATATAAGTGAAAGCCCATTTATTTAGGTGGGGTTTTTTTTGGTTCATGATGTCAAAATGTGGAATAGCATGATGAAGAGAACTACCGTGGTACCTCGAGATACGAGGAACCCTACTTTTTTCAATACGAGGCGTCGACTGGCCGGAGCCCCAACTTGAGAAACAAGTGCTCTATGACAGCAGGGGGCGCCGCTCACTTGACAACAAGCAGAATATTGGTTGATATAATTAGTAAATATTCTTCAAAAGAGGCCTCAAGCTATACATTGCCACTATCAGTTGGCATTTACTTGAAAAGTAACTATATAAGAGAGAGTGACATGTTGTGTATTTGAAACTACCACAGTCTCCTTCAAACATATGATGTAAAACACCACAGCCAGACGGGCTAACAATTAACACAATAAAATACAATAACATCAGCCAGGTGTTTTAAAAAATTTAAAGCTGTGGACAAGAGATCACCAGAGAAGTTACAGCGATACGTCTACAGAAGACCCGAGCATTGGATGTGGAGGAATCACTCGGTGCAGACTTTTCACTTGATTACACTACATAAAAACATTTAATATTCTTATATTCTCTTCTATTATGTTTTTATGACTATATTTTACAATATACTGCCACTTGGCTTTTTTAAAAACACAGTGTATTTTGGGGGAATGGATTAATTACATTTCCATTCATTTTAATGGGGAATGTTTAGAATTGTTTTTTTTATTTATTTATTTTTTTATTAAGATAAGAGCATGGTCACAGAACGGATTAAACTCGTATCCCAAGGCACCACTGTAATTTAAATCCAATTGAACCAGGCAATGTATTGGTCCATTCATGAATCAAACACCTATTGTGAATTTGCTGTTCAGCTCCTTTTTAGAGAACAGCGAGTTGTGCAAAAAGTATTAAAAGAATGAACAGCTGGAGACGTGCATTCAAAAGTTTAAAGAAGTTAAAATTCAGTTCATATGTAAAGGTAATAATGTATTTTAGGTCTTATCTCCTAGTTTCACCTGAAAGCCAACATCCCTAATGTTTTTCAATTAGTGTAGATGAGTGTAGAACAAGCAATACCCTCCCCCCAAAAAAAAGAAAAAAAAAGTGTTCACACCGTGTGTTTCTGCCAGCAGTCTCGAAGGCAGGGTCGCAGCTTCTTGTGCACAACCACCTCCTGCATGTCCTCCAGAGACGGATGCTGACCCACCTCTTCCTCGAACGGCAGCATGTACTCGTCTACTGGGCCTAGTGGCACACGATCCCCCAGTTAACACTGTAATTGTTGTCATACTGTCACATGACCCAGTGATGGCCAATCAGCACAGCGGCTCACCGTCGGCAGCAGTGCATCGCGACGCCAGTTCCCACAGGACAAGCCCGAAGGCGTACATGTCAATGCGCAAAAATGAGTCACGCTGGAAGTTAATGGCTCCCTCGAGGACCTCAGGAGCCATGTAACGCCGTGTTCCCACCTTTAAGTTGACAGGAAACACATTTAAGACATCACAGGCAGATTACAGCTAAGACACAAGGAATGTCTCTGAACATACTTGTCCATGAGTGTCCCCTGCTGATTTTCCAGCTTCAAATTTAAGCGCAAGACCAAAGTCAGCGATGCAAGCTGTCAGGTTGTTCTTCAGGAGCACATTCTTGCTCTTGATGTCCCTGAAAAAGAACCACAGAGGTTCAAAATGCCAGGAAGCACCAAACAATAATTTATATCCAGATCTATTCCAGAGAAATCAGCGTTCTTTTCATTTTTAATGGCAAGCAATATTCAAATGAAGGAAAAAGCTTTTTTGTTATTTGGAAATGGAAAGAACGACTGATGTAGAGATTCAGATGTCTGACAAGAGCACCTGTGAGCGATGGAGGGCTTGTGTCCGTCTTTGTGTCCTGGGATATCTTCGTGGAGGTAGGCCAGGCCTCGGGCAGCCGTCTGAGTGATGTGGCAGAGCTCATTCCAGGAAACCACGTTGGCCTTCAGATAATCTGTCAGCGAGCCCTGTAACAATGGGAGCCGTCTGTCAGTTTTTTTTTTTTTGTTTTTTTTTCAAAATTTGTACTACCCTCCTGTTAAGTTCAAATTTAATAGCATCTTTTAGCCTTGCAGCAATCGAAACCTCGATAAAGTGATTTCAATTCATATTGTTGTGTCAGATACTTTGTTTGCTGACTGTTAAAATTGTGTGTTAAAGGTCCAATAGCACCCAGACGGCCTATATTTCCCGAACAAGTTATCTTTATGTATTTTTTGCTCAAGAAAATGACAGTCATTTCAAACAATTTCTATCAGTTTTGGAGCACAGGAAATAACTATTTGCCCTGGGAACGCCCCTTTTACATCGCCAATAGTGATAGGCCGCCATGTGGTGGTGTGACATCAGTGACAGAAATTGAGACATATTATACATATCGTCACAGTAGGGCGGAATCCCCCACCTCCAAAATGACAACTTTTCAGCAAAATAAAGACATTTCCAAACACTGCTTTTTTTCAAGTTGGTATTATACCTTATATTGCAATCATATACCGTTGCACAATTACATCAACACAACAGCACCCCAAAATGATTTTCAATCGCTCATTTTGGAAGGCTTTTATATTTGAAACTGAACAGAATCATCATCAAAATATCAGAAACAAATACATAATGTACATTTGTGCATTGTATCAGAGATTGCTCTAGACAAATCTAAGTGCTGTATGTGTGCGATGTTTTCCTCTGTGTAGTTTGCCTGTCAACAAAGCGTATGACACAGAATGAGTTGAGAGGCATGGTGGCTAGAAATATTGCCCTTCCAGTGTCAGCAGCACCAAGTCTTCCAAAAGTTCGACCTTTGCCTTGTAGTCTTCTGCCAAAATGACCCAACATAAGCTTGCAAGTAGGTCCCATCCAAGTCTTTCCAACTGTCCCCATACATTTGACACCCCTACAAATTTGTAGTCTCCAGTACATCGCTTTTGATTTATTGGGTTATGAAGACTATTGATGATAGTAGCACCATGTCTACCTTGTTGTTCAAGTTATGGGACAGACCACAACTTCCCATTTTTTAAAAATTATAAAATTGTATGTTAGAATCATCCAAAACAAATGTGTGTAAAATGTTGATACTTCTGATGTGATTTATACAGGGGCGAACAAACAAACAAACAAACAAAACAGGTGTAAAGGACTTTGAAAACATATCAGGTTCATTTTATGTACAGTATATACTGTATGAAGCAAACAAAAAGTCAATCATACAATTAGAGATGCTCAAATTCACCCAAGCAGTGATACAACTTCCTTAAAAAAACATTTCTGACAGTTAAATGCTGGCTGGCATTTCTACTCTAGTGTCCAGCCAAGCAGCATCTTTGAGCGTTCCATTGATCCCTCACGTTGTCCTATTTTTGATAAAATAGACCTTTTTATAGAACTTTGATAAGACATTATTGTAAGAACGTGACAGAAGTTTCTTAAACAAACCCAACTGTCTTAATGTCACCTGGCCAAAAAAAAATAAAAAATATTTTTTCAAAAGCAAAAGAATGGCTGTTCTGCAGATGCATGTGGCTTTGGGGGCAAGTTGCTACTTGTTGTATTTGACCCTTGCATGCAGACATCCATCCGCTTATCCTCACTAGGGTCGCGGGCTGCTGGCGCCTATCCCAGCTATCTTTGGGCTAGAGGCGAGGTACACCCTGAAGCGGTCGCCAGCCAATCACAGGGCAAATAGGAACAAACTATCATTCATGCTCACATTCATACCTACAGGCAATTTAGAGTTTCCAATCAACCTACCATGCATGTTTTTGGGATGTGGGAGGAAACCGGAGTGCCCGGAGAAAACCCACCCAGGCACGGGGAGCAAACTTCACACAGGCAGAACTGGGATTTGAACCCAGGTCCCCAGAACTGTGAGGCAGATGTGCTAACCAGTCGTCCACCGTGCCAGCTGCACGCAGACATACTAAAGCATAAATCATCTGTTAGTAGTCATGAACAATCCTGACTTCAGACGTGCTAAACCAACTGAAGGCTTATGAACGTGCTAAGACTTGCTAAGCATCAAGGAGGCTACTCCAGACTTTCTTTCACCAACTTTCGCAAATCCGCTCAGTTTTTTCCCTGAGTTACTCACCGGAGCAGCGACCGCGGTCTTTGGCGTATGGAGGCGGAGGGGACGCCACAGAGGGAAGCGAGCCGGCATCCAGGTGAAACTCCGCAAGAGAGAATACAGACTGGCGTTTCTGTCCATCCACCTCGCGAATCTACGCTCCCTACCCAACAAAATGGATGAGCGTCATCTTCTGATAAAGACCAGTAAAGAGTTCGGACGTTCCGCCGCCATGTGCTTTACGGAGACTTGGCTTTGTGACGCTGTACTCAATGGCGCCGTCCTGCTTCCCGCCTTCCATCTTCACAGGGCAGACCGCGACATGGAATCATTGGTGACAACAAAAGGCAGCGGGATATGCTTCTATAGCAACGAAAAATGGTGTACGGACGTCACGGAGCTCAGCACACACTGCAGGCCACATTTGGAGTCGCTGTATTTGAATTGCCAATCTACTTGCCTCGCGAGTTCACATCATTCATTCTGGCTGGTGTCTACATTCCACCTCAAGCTAACACGAATGCCGCACTGCTAATGCTCGCCGAACAAGTAAACGAAATTGAAAAAAAAACACCCGGACTCAACCCTCATTATTCTCGGGGACTTTAACAAAGCTAAACACAACCACAAACTCCCTAAATTCAAGCAGCACATCGACTGTCCCACCAGGGAAAATAACATTTTAGACCACTGCTATACTACGCAAAATAACGAATACCGTGCTATACCTCGTGAAGCCCTGGGCTGGTCTGATCACTGCTTAATTCACTTAATACCAACATACAGGCAAGAACTTAAATGCGCGCAGCCTACAGTGAAAACAGTGAAAAAGTGGACCAATAAGCAAAGATGAAACTTCAAAGCTGTTTAGACTTCACAGACTGGAATGTCTTTGAAAATTCAGCTGGCAGCCTGGATGAATATACGGAGACTGTCACATCCTATATCAGTTTCTTTGAAGAGGTTTGTGTACCAACAAAGTCATTTTGCACATTCAATAACAAGAAGCTGTGGTTCACTGCCAAACTTAAGCAACTTCGCCAAGCTAAGGAGGACACATATCAAAGCGGGGACAGGGCCCTGTATAATCGAGCTAGAAACCTGCTGACTAAAGAAATTAACATTGTAAAGAGGAACTATGCAGCAAAGTTGGAAAAACAGTTTAGCGGTAACGACTCTTAATCAGTCTGGCATGCATTCCAATTACAAGCAACGATCCCCCCCAGCTGAGAACAATAGCACACTAGCCAACGACTTGTATACCTTCTACTGCAGATTTGAAAAGGACACTTTCACACCCCACACCCACCCAGCCACACCACCGACCACAATCACACATCTGACTTCTGCGTTAACCATCCACGAACAGGATGTGAGACGCATCTTCAAACAACGAAAGATTAACAAAGCGGCAGGCCCGGACCATGTGTCCCCATCCTGCCTCAATGTCTGCGCGGACCAGCTCGCTCCAGTCTTCACACAGATCTTCAATAGATCTCTGGAACTGTGCGAAGTACCATTCTGTTTCAAACGCTCCACCATCATTCCAGTCCCCAAGAAACCTACAATCTCGGGTCTAAATGACTACAGGCCTGTCGCCTTGACATCTGTGGTCATGAAGTCCTTTGAACGTCTCGTGCTGGACCACCTCAAGAGCGTCACAGATCCCCTGCTGGACCCCCTGCAGTTTGCCCACCGAGCGAACAGGTCTGCGGATGATGCAGTCAACATGGGACTGCACTTCAACCTAGAACACCTCAACAGGGCAGGGACATACGTGAGGATCCTGTTTGGGTTCAAGACCATCATCCCTGAACTCCTTTCCTCCAAGCTTCTCCAGCTCAGCGTCTCGCCTGCCATCTGCCAGTGGATTTACAGCTTCCTGACGGGCAGGACACAGCAGGTGCAGCAGGTGCAACCTCATCCACACGCAGCATCAGCACTGGGGCACCCCAAGGTTGTATCATCTCTCCGCTGCTATTCTCGCTCGACACGAACGACTGCACCTCAACGTACCCGGCTGTCAAACTCCTGAAGTTTGCAGATGACACCACTGTCATCGGCCTCATCAAGGACGGTGACGAGTCTACATATCGACAGGAAGTGGAGCGGCTGGAGCTGTGATGCGGCCGAAACAACCTAGAGCTGAACACGCTCAAGACTGTAGAGATGATCGTGGACTTCAGGAAGCATCCTTCACCACAGCTGCCCCTCACGCTGTCCAGCTGCCTTGTGTCAACCGTCGAGACCTTCAAGTTCCTGGGAATTGCCCACTTTCTCCCTGAAGTGGGCAATCAACATCAACTCCGTCCTCAAAAAGGCCCAGCAGAGGATGTACTTCCTGCAGCTTCTGAGAAAGCACGGCCTGCTACGGGAGCTGCTGAGGCAGTTCTACACAGCGGTCATCGAATCAGTCCTGTGTTCTTCCATCACAGTCTGGTTTGGTGCTGCTACAAAAAAGGATAAACTCCGACTGCAACGAACAATCAAAACTGCTGAAAGGATTGTCGGTACCCCCCTACACACACTTGAGGACTTGGACGTTGCCAGAACTAAGACAAGAGCGTGCAAAATCCTCTCGACCCTCCACATCCCAGTCACCAGCTCTTCCGGCTCCTTCCGTCAGATAGGCGCTACCGATCAATGCAAACTAGAACTAGCAGACATTCCAACAGCTTCTTCCCTCTTGCAATCAACTTCTTAAACAGCTAACCTACAATTCCATTGCAACATGCTGCCAATTTTTTTTGTCTGAGTTTGTTGGCACACCTCTGTAAGGCCAATTATATACTACTTGTGCACTCACTGTAGTAGTCTCGCCACGCTGCACTATTTGCATATCTGTTGTTGACCAATACTGGCCACTCATGCCAGAGTAGCATCTGCCCCATTTGCACACTGACTGAGGAGTATCTGCAACATTTGCACAATCAACATTGTCCCAGTTTATCGCACTAATCGTTACTTTAAATTTCATACACTCCTTGAAGTCTCAGCGCCCTTTGCACATTGGTCATTGCACCGGACTATTGCGAGATTAGTCATTCGAACTGCTCTAAGTGCTAGAGGACCCTGCATCTTTTTGCAAAATTGTCAAAAAAACCAACAAAACAACAAAAAAACATCTGTACCAGCATTACCTGATAACTAGGAACCCTTTATTGCTCAGTGACTGTTTTTCTCAATGTCTTTATGTCTCAAAAGTGTTCTCTGTCAATTGACTGTCTGTTGTTGTACTAGAGCGGCTCCAACTACCGGAGACAAATTCCTTGTGTGTTTTTTGGACAGACTTGGCAAATAAAGATGATTCTGATTCTGATGACAATCCACTGCACCCACGAAATTGCTGTGATTACATGGACAAACACAAAAGAAACCAGTAAGGTTTTCAGGCAGCCTACCTTGTCATGGTAGGTGGTGATGAGCCACAACTCCAAGTCGAGGTTGTTGTTCCTCTTTTCCACGCCAATGAAGTGTAGGATATTTTCGTGCTTCATGCCGCTCATGCTGTAAATCTCGTACTCATTCTGCCATGAAAGTTTGTCCTACAACATAAACGATCAGGCTGTTACTCCTGTGATCAATCTACAAAATTAAAATTGGTATTGAACATGAGGTTGGAGGGTTGCAAAATTCCAGGAATTTATGGGAATAAAAAAGGAATTTACAAAACTGAAGGATGACTCTTAATGGGGAACACACATACTGTATAGTTGGAGAAAATATTGTTTAGCATAATTCTGACTAAAATAACCAGATATCTTGCATGTACTGTTGAATATTACTGCCTGAAAGGATTTAGCAATAATGCAGAGGCTTGATTTGCATAATTGTAATATTGTGCAAGGATGTCTTGGATACCTTTTGATTCATCCTTCCAATTTGGAATGTTCCCAAAATTTTCCAGGCTTAACTTCCCATAGAAACTTTTCTACCTCTGAAATCTTAGTCAGGGAAGAAAAAATAAATATCCATCCATCCATCCATTTTCTACCGCTTTTCCAAGGTCGGGTCACAGTAGCTTTAGCAGGGACACCCAGACTTCCCTCTCCCCAGCTACTTAATCCAGTTCTTCCAGGGAAATCCCGAGGCGTTCCCAGGCCAGCCGAAAGATGTAGTCTCTCCAGCGTGTCCTGGGACGTGCCCGGAACACCTCACCAGGGAGGCATCCGAATCAGATGCCCCAGCCACCTCATCTGGCTCCTCTCGATGTGGAGGAGCAGCGGCTCTACTCTGAGATCCTCCCGGATGACAGAGCTTCTCACCCTATTTCTAAGGGAGAGCCTGGACACCATGCGGAGGAAACTCATTTCGGCCGCTCGATAATAAAATAAAATTTAAAAAAAAACATTTTCCATAACAGAACAGTGCCTATGGACTCCTTATCCTTTATGCTTCAAAGTTTCTGTTCTCTTGTTCACATTTTATGTGGAGCTAATGACACTGAAATACATCAAGAGATGAACACCTGAATTGGGAAGATTTTCACAGCCACATATTCGCTAAGCAGCTGGGCCTTCCATACGCAGCCGAAGCGCCCCCTGGCCTTGACCTCAATCAGCTGCAATGGTTTATGTCCCAGGATAGGAGATGGTGGCGAAGGTCCAGGATCCTGCGGGAAGAAGGTAAAACATTAAAATTATGTTGACTTACAGTGAAAGTGAGCACGCGCTGGCCTGTCATTGCTTTTTTCTTTGCAAGTATGTTTCACATTCCTACAAGGGCTTGTTGTCACTATCTAATAGGACTTTGTTCCATAAGAGGCAATAATGAGGGAAAGCCGCGATACTATGAAGTCGAACAAATCAACCGATATTTTTTGCCTGTAAAATTTGACCACCTTCATTCATGACATCACATGAGACATGAGAATATTGCGTAAGACCTAAAATTACTACTTTACAAGACCTAGGTTTCAACAAGCAAAGGATTAATTCTGTGCATATCTTTGCCTGTGGACCAGCCTCAACAAGGAAGTAAAGAAGACTTATTGGTTATAAGTTACACTAAATTGCCAAAAGTAATCGCTCACCTGCCTTGACTCACATACAGTGGGTACAGAAAGTATTCAGACCCCCTTAAATTTTTCACTCTTTGTTATATTGCAGCCATTTGCAATAATCATTTAAGTTCATTTTTTCCTCATTAATGTACACACAGCACCCATATTGACAGAAAGGAAAACGGAATTGTTGAAATTTTCGCAGATTTATTCAAAAAGAAAAACTGAAATATCACAAAGCCAGACCCTTTGCTGTGACATTCATATATTTAACTCGGGTGCTGTCCATTTCTTCTGATCATCCTTGCGATAGGTCTACACCTTCATTGGAGTCCAGCTGTGACTGATTATACTGATTGGACTTGATTAGCAAAGCCACACACCTGTATATATAAGACCTTACAGCTCACAGTGCATGTCAGAGCGAATGAGAATCATGAGTTCAAAGGAACTGCCTGGAGAGCTCAGAGACAGAATTGTGGCAAGGCACAGATCTGGCCAAGGTTACAAAAACATTTCTGCTGCACTTAAGGTTCCTCAGAGCACAGTGGCCTCCATAATCCTGAAATGGAAGATGTTTGGGCTGACCAGAACCCTTCCTAGAGCTGGCTCTCCAGCCAAACTGAACTATCGGGGGAGAAGAGCCTTGGTGAGAGAGGTAAAGAAGAACCCAAAGATCACTGTGGCTGAGCTCCTGAGATGCAGTCGGGAGGTGGGAGAAAGTTCTAGAAAGTCAACCATCACTGCAGCCCTCCACCAGTCGGGGCTTTATGGCAGAGTGGCCCAACGGAAGCCTCTCCTCAGTGCAAGACACATGAAAGCCCGCATGGAGTTTGCTAAAATAAAGTTGAAGAATTCCAAAATGGTGAGAAATAAGATTATCCGCTCTGATGAGACCAAGATAGAACTTTTTGGCCTTAATTCTATGCGGTATGTGTAGAGAAATACAGTCCAATACAGTCCCAACAGTGAAGCATGGTGGTGGCAGCATCATGCTGTGGGGGTGTTTTTCAGCTGCAGAGACAGGACGACTGGTTGCAATTGAAGGAAAGAATGGGGCCATGTACAGGGATATCCTGGATGAAAACCCTCTCCAGAGTGATCAGGACCTCAGACCGGGCCGAAGGTTCACCTTCTAACAAGACAATGACCCTAAGCACACAGCTAAAATAACGAAGGAGTGGATTCAGAACAAGTCCGTGACTTGAATGGTCCAGCCAGAGTCCTGACTTAAACCCAATAGAGCATCTCTGGAAAGATCTGAAAATGGCTGTCCACCAACGTTCACCATCCAACCTGACAGAACTGGAGAGGATCTGCAAGGAGGAATGGCAGAGGATCCCCAAATCCAGGTGTGAAAAACATGTTGCATCATTCCCAAAAAGACTCATGGCTGTATTAGCTCAAAAGGGTGCTTCTACTAAATACTGAGCAAAGGGTCACATGAATGTCATCAGGACCAACTGCCTTTCCATTTTTCATCCTCTTTAATGCCTTTTTAACTTCTCCCTTACTAATCATTGCCACTTCCTGGTCTCCCACACTTGGCTCTTCTACTCTCCCTTCTCTCTTATTTTGCCCCATTCATCAACTACTCGAAGTATTCTTTCCATCTAGCTAGCATAACATATTTCCATCTCTAGCCTTAATCACCCTAACCTGCTGCACATCCTTCCCATCTCTATCCCTCTGTCTGGCCAGCCTGTATAGATTATTTTCTCTTTCTATAGTGTCCAACCTGCCATACATGTCATCATATGCCTCTTGTTTGGCCTTTGCCACCTCTACCTTAGCCCTGTGTCGCATCTCAATGTATTCCTTTCGCCTCTCCTCGGTCTTCTCAGTGTCCCACTTCTTCTTAGCTAACCTTTTTCCTTGTATGATTTGCTGTACTGTGAGGTGCCACCACAAAGTCTCCTTCTCTCCTTTCCTGCCAGAAGATACACCAATTACTAAAAGACCAATCCGGTATGGAATTCTTTGGATGAACGCTCATATTTGTTTGGCAAAGTTTTAAGCCGGATGCCCTTCCTGACGCAACCCTCTGCATTTAACCGGGCTTGGGACCGGCCTGCAGTTTGCACTGGCTTGTGCCCCCCATAGGGCTGCACTATAACAAAGAGTGAAAAATTTAAGGGGGTCTGAATACTTTCCATACCCACTGTATGATCTGAAATGACATTCCCTTCTTAATCAATAAGGTTTAATAAGACGTCGGTCCACCCTTTACCACTATAACAGCTTTAGTTCTTCTGAAAAGGCTTTCCACAAGGTTTAGAAGTATGTTTAGGGATTTTCTGACCACTCTTCCAGAAGGGTATTTGTGAGGTCACACAGTGATGTTGGACGAGAAGGCCTGGCTCTCAGTCTACGCTCTAATTCATCCCAAAGCTGATTTATGGGGTTGAGGTCATGACTCTGTGCAGGCCATCCATGACCCATTTGAAGTGGAATAAACCATGAGAGAAGGTTAATTCCAACAACAATTGGAATTAACCTTCTCTCATGGCTGAGAGAAGGAGGTTGGGTGACAACCTCCTTCTCTCTGGCTGAGAGAAGGAGGTTGTCACCCAGGATTTCACGGTAAAAGGCTCCATCCATATCTCACTTGATGCGGTGAAGTTCACTTGTCCTCTTTGCAGAAACACCCCCAAAACATAATGCTTCCACCTCCATGCTTGACTCTGAAGATGGTGTTCTTGGGGTCATAGTCTGAATTCCTCTTCCTCCAAATACAGCGAGTCAAACGGATTCCAAACAGCTTGATTTTTCTTTCATCTGACCACATCACCTTCTCCCATTCATTCTCTGAATCATTCAGGTCTTCACTTAGGAAACTTCGGACGGGCCGGTACATGTGCCTTCTTGAGCAGGGGGACCTTGCGGGCACTGCAGGATTTTAATCAATTACGGCGTCCTGCGTTACCAATGTTTTTCTTGGTGACTGCGGTCCCAGCTGCCTTGAAATCATTGACAACTCCTCCCTTGTAGTTCTGGGCTGATGCCTAACCTCTCTCATAATGGTTAATACACCACAAGATGAAATCTTGCGAGGAGCCCCAGCCTGAGGGAGATTGACAGACATTTTATATTTATTCCATTTTGTAATTACTGCACCGACAGTTGTCTCCTTCTCACCCAGCCTCTTGCCAATGGTCTTGTCGCCCATTCCAGCCTTGTGCAGGTCTACAATCTTGACCCTGATCTCCTTATAAAGTTCTTTGATCTTGCCCATGATGGAGAGGTTGGTGTCTGACTGATTGATTCTGTGGACAGGTGTCTTTATACAGGTAACAAGTTGAGATAGGTGTCTTTCAAACAGCTAACGAATTTAGATTTGGAGTACTGTCTTGAAGTGAGAGGACTAGTCTGTGGGAGCCAAAATTCTTTATTGTTGGTTGGGGATCAAATATTTATTTCACACAATGAAATGCAAATAATTTGTAATCTTTTTTTTTTTTTTTTTTAAATGTGATTTTCTTTAAGATATTCTCTCTCACTGTTAACATAAATCTACCATCAAAATTATAGACCACTCATGTCTTTATCAGGGGTTGAAATAGCAAAATCACTGAGGGATCAATTCTTTCCTCCACTGTATATTGAAGAATCCAGCATGACGTCTTTTAAAAAAGAACTTTTACTGTATCTTTTAAGACAAATGCGGTTGAAATAACTCTACTATAATTAGCGAGGAAAGTGTCTACTACCTCTTGGTTGGTACGGAGGAACAAAAGATAAATTAAACAAAAAATCATTAAGAGAAGGAAGTGTGTGTGTCCCTATTAACCGCATACAAACTTCAGTGAAAGCAAAGACACCAAATGTTCCAAATCGAAAAGGTTAAAAATTGTTCTGGATTAAACTGATCACGCTCACATGCGACTTTACGGAAAGGGTGGGGTTCAGGTTTGTTAGGACATAGAAGGAGAAACATTGAGTGAGGGGAGGGATACAACAAGGCATGCATGGGGGTGTCACTTTTCGCACAGCTAAAAAGTTACCCATAGATGCTGTCTCATGTTGACTGACTTTGATGAAGGCAGTTATGTTGCTGGAAACTTTCCTCTGCAGAGGGTGTGAGGGGAAATGAAAGAAGGTATCATTCTGCCACTCCGGCAATGTTCCTGTTTTCACTTGAACAGAGGTGCTTATGCGATAAGCTAGGGCAAGTTTCAAAACCCTGAGGCCAACCGGATACACTCTCCCATTGTTTTCAAGCTGCGGAAGTGCAAGCTTGTCAATCCAAGGCTGTCTGAATGGGCAATTAAGGGTGAGGCTCAGCATACAAATATCACCTCCAGAAAAAAAGATATTGATGGATACATAGTCTGACTAAACGGAGGGGGGGGAGGGGATCAGCAACTGCACTTAACAGAGAAGACAATTAGTTTAATGGGATAAAATTTGAAAATTTGATTCCAGCAACTATGCAAAGGCAAAATGAAAATAATCAGGTCAATTCATACGTTCAGAAGCTAAGGCCCTGTTTGCACAAAACCGTTTACAAAAAAATAGGGATTATATCTGTTGCTATGTCCCATTGTTTACATAGCAATGTTGTTGGAGAACAAAAACGAACTTGTCTCTCATTGTAGTTGCATTCTGGAACACAGGGCTGTTGCTACATGTGTCGCTCAAGATAATGAACTTGTTGACACGCATTACTCCTATAGTTGAAATTTTCTACTGAAATATACGCCGAGAACAGTACTAAAAATGTGTTTTGGACGAAAGGAAAGTCCAGTAGCATGTTATGCAGATGACTGTTCAGGGTGGCAGCTCTGTATAAATGGGAATTGTTTCAATGTCTGAAAGCGGCACAGTGACCGACTGGTTAGCACATTTGCCTCACAGTTCTGAGGACTGGGATTCAAATCCCGGCCCCGCCTGTGTGGAGTTTGCATGTTCTCCCCGTGCCTGCGTGGGTTTTCTCCTCCCACATCCCAAAAACATGCATGGTAGGTTGATTGAAGACTCTAAATTACCCTTAGGTGGGAATGTGTGCGCGAATGGTTGATTGTTTATGTGCGCCCTGCGATTGGCTGTCGAACAGTTCAGGGTGTACCCCGCCTCTCGCCCGAAGATAGCTGGGATAGGCTCCAGCACGCCCACGACCCTTGTGAGGATAAAGCGGTACTGAAAATGGATGGATGTCATGGAAGGCAAAAGAAACTGCAGTTTTTACTAGATCTTTTTTTGTAAGTGCCCTGAAATTCATGATTCATGTAAGGTAAAACCGTATTGTCTGCCTGCACCATACAGTGTTAACAAAAGCTGAATATCAATTGTGCTCAAAAAAGTCTGTCTTGTACTGTATACGAAAAGGATCAGTGACGGACCGATTACTTCTAAACCTTTCAAGATTCGATTGTGATGAGCTGCAGCTTCCTGTTAGATAACTCAATGGCACATCTATATTCGAGATGATTGTGATGTTGGCATCATCTAAAAACAGGTTACAGAAAGACTGCCTGGGCAGAGGGTCAATCAGGAGTCACTGCATCTCCTGCCACTAGCACATCGCCACTGCATCAAGTGGCGATGCATAACGCTTAGTCAGCACAACACAGGAAGCCGGGCACCAACAGTCTCCTGCTTCACACCAATCCTCTCAACAATCAGCCATTTCACAATCGCTAATCGAGTCACAGCATATTTTTTGCTTGAAATTCAATTGAATCACATACAGTATACACAGAAAGTGCAAGTGCGTAAAACAACAATCACACTACTCACAAAAAGTTAGGGATATTAGGCTTTCAGGTGAAATTTCAGGATGGAACTAAAATGCACTATAACATTTACAGGTGTGCTTAATTTGACCTTATGTTAACGTTTGAAAGAAAATGTCTAACTGTTCAATTGTTTCAATACATTTTCCGTAGCTTGCTGTTTTCTAACAAGGAGCTTAACGGCAATATCCACAGCAAATTTCCAGGGTGTCTACTTGTATGCCTTTCTGTTACTTTTCCAGTCTCTCTGTATGTCTGTTGCAACCTGCTGAGGACATGTGCCGTTTTGGTCTCAAAATGTCATCATGTGAACAACATGATGAAGAGGACTGTTTAAATAACAGTTCTCCCTGAACTAGGAAATGTATTGCTCCAGTCATGGATCAAACACCTTAAACGAATTACTGAAACATTTGGACACGTACATTAAATGGTTTACAGAAGGTCAAATTAAGTTCACCTCTAAAGGTCATAGTGCATTTTAGGTTCATCCTGAAATTTCACCCAAATGACTGATATCATAAACCTTTTGTGAGTCGTGAATTTGACTATGCATGTTGAAAGACTGGTGTTGCGGTATTTATCATCCAGCTGGGGTCCCTTTGAAAGGGACAAAAATGGAAAATAATAATGCTAATTGAGTTACTCTGCATTTACACGTCAACGTGGGAAAAAGGCAGCAAACTGGCCATCAGTGGAGCCGACTCAACCACAATGTTACATAAACATCACATGTGGACATTCACATGAAAAAATAAAAATAAAAGGGGGAGGGGGGAGGGCTGCATTTGGAGCTGTGGAGTCACCTCCTTTCCACCATGCACAACACATTTTCAGCAGGGAACACAAAAGACATTCACTCGTGCATTAAACTCAGGCAGCAAAAAATAAACATAAAAGAAAAACAGACAGAAATGTGCTGGGTATTAAATGAACAAGACGTTGTGGAAGAGAATAAGAAAATGACAGTCTGGGACTTAAGTGGAGAATTCATATGGAACCCAAAGGAGGGGACAAATTAATAGTGTTTCAACTACACAATTGAACTGCTCTTACCTCCACCATAATGTGAAAGGGGTGCTTTATGAAAAAGAACATAAGAAGCAAACAGAGAAATTATTGATATCTTATGTCAGTTAGCGGATGGAAAGAGAGAGAAGGTAGCAGATGATGGAAGGATTTCTTCCAGCCTCACCCCAACTTTGTCATGTCTGGAACGTTGATGGTATTAAAAAAAATAAGATTATGATGACAGCAATGCTAGATGACATTGTCAAAGTGTTAGGAAGAAAAAGAAAAACTCTCTAGCATGCAGCTGCGATCACAAGTAAGCAATGAGAATCATAGAATCTCAGATTTGTCATTTCAAATATTCTGCATCTCTAGTCTTTTTTGTTTTGAGCAGTTTAGTCAGATGTTCACATATTATCTTGGATTAACTACATCGATGGACATCCTCTGGCTTCACTTCTAGAGTGTTTGCACTGTTTGTCTCGAATGAAACGAGGAAACGAAGCACCATGGTCCTCTAACACTGTAAAAAGATTTCATAAAAAATATGGAAAATGCCTACATATTGGCACCAATACAAGTAATGTAGGTAGTTCTAAGAAAAAGAACAGAATGGAAATTGCTAATGTTGAAATCACACTTCATAATTAAGCACTGCAGCCCCTCAGTGTAATACCTGCAGGTTGAGAACATCAATACCAGTTTGCCAGACACTGGTGTGAATATTGGATGCCTGGTGGCAAGTATGCAGTCTGTGAAGAAATTGCTATCCTGCTCGATCCATTTAATTATCGATGGGGTCTCTGGGAACAGTTTTGCCCCATTTTTCCCCCCTCAAGTCATCTATGATCACAGATTAATCTGGTTACTGACCGCTTGTTTCCACACTTCTAAATCCCAGTTTACATGGTTAATCTAATCTTTGGTCAAACTCTGTCTGACTATTCTTTTCAGCTGTGGGAATCAAACATGGAAGATGTGGTACAAGTCAAGTGGCTGAAGAAATAGCTTTAGAGCTCTGTGCATCTCATATGGAATATTTTACTTTTGACACCAAGGAGGTCTGGCTTTTCCTCTTTCGGTTATGGTGGCACTACAGGGCAGGAAAAACAGACCCTGATATTTGATGGATGAAAGTCTATACATACAAGAAAAATGTAGTTACCAGTCAAATATGCTATGTGTTCCTCCCTCTTTCAAATTGTCATAGTCCGATTACGGTGTTTTTAAGCAATGTTTGTATCTAATCGATTTAATGACATAGCTGTGTTTTCTTTAGTGCACATAAACTTAGCACTGAACATCAACTAGCAGCAAGAGAGAGATGCAGATAAAGGCACAGAAATTGTAGTTGAAACACTCTCCATTAATGCATGTAAAATTTGGTTGAGTAGGACTGAAAAATATACCGTAGTTTCTAGTGTATAATCCCCCCCCCAAAAAAAACAATCTGAAGTGGAGAGAGCGCAATATACATATGCACAGTGGAACCTTGATAAAACGGATCCCGATATAACAGATATCGGATAAAACGGACCGTCGGGACTGAACAATGTGTCCAAAAATAGTTTAGATTTTTCACTTAAAATGCCGTTGGCAGTCTGTTAGTTCCAGAATTGGCCACTGTTGTTTATTGACGCTCTGGCACAATGCAGGCAGAGAATGGGAGACACACGTTTCCAAGTCACAGATATACAATAAAAGTAGATCCTCCCATGCCTACGTGGCGGACATGTTGAATGTGGGGCATTTTCTTTTGTCATGCCATTCGCCTTTGGCAACAGATTTGGAACGAGGAAGCACGCTAATTCCCCTCGGCACATGAAAACAACGTGCCTATGATGAGTACTGTACGTCAATGTCACCATGACCAAGCACACCGGCGTGGTAAATTTGGATAAAATCTGAAACTTTCAAACATTTTCAAGCTTTTTTATATTTATTTACAATAACTTTGTGCTGTACTGGGCAGTTTAGGCCACAAAAAACACAAATAAACAACTTTCACTATTAAACAGCTGCATCTCATTCACAATGCTGCAGCTCGGGTTCTGACCAGAACAAAGAGGTCAGAGCATATTACCCCAATTCTGAAGTCTTTACACTAGCTTCCAGTCAGCTTTAGAATAGATTTTAAAGTTCTGCTACTGGTCTATAAATCACTGAACGGTTTAGGTCCTGAATACATGAATGCAATGCTAATGGAATATAAACCCAGTAGGGCTCTGAGATCGACAGACTAGTCAAATAGTGGAGCACAGAGTCCAAAGCATTTAGCTATTATGCTGCACACAAATGGGATAAATTGCCAACACAAGTGACATCAGCCCTAAGTGTGCATGTTTTTAAGTCCAGGTAAAAAAAAACTACTTTTTTCGCATTTCCACTTTTAAATGATATTTCTTGCACTGTATGCTGTTTCAATTGTATTTTTATTTAATTAAATTGTTTCCTCTATTTGTTCTAAATGTTTATAAGCTGTTTTTATTGGTTTTTAACTGCTTTTAATCATGTAAAGCACATTGTGTACCTCGTGTACGAAATGCGCTATATAAATAAATTTGCTTTGCTTATTACCAACTTCAAAGGTTAATCCCAAATGCAGGATGCAGGAAAATATTATGTCCAATATTTTTCCGTTTTTATTGGCGATTGCTAAATTTGAAGTTAGTTCAATCTGTGTTGTGACATAATCCCTAACATCGCTCTGTTGCTTAATACATTTAACTTTAACATCCATAAACTAATTAGATTAATGTAAGCGTGTTTCCTAATTACCGTAATTTCTCGTGTATAATGCGCATTTCCCCCAAAATTTTTTTGTCAAAAGCCAATAGTGCGCATTATACATAGGTATAGGGGCAAATGGAAAAAACATTTTATAAATGTATGCCGCCATCTAGTGGTTATGAAAAAGCTGTACACTTTCATTCCAAAATGCCACCGCCACCTAATGGTTATAAAAAACGTGTAGCCAACACTTTCATTCCAATATGACAGGGGTACGTATGACTGCATACATGTACAGTTTTGCTCATAAATTGACATACCGTGGCAGAATTTGTGAAATATTTATTTTATTTTTTATTTTATTTTTTATATATGACTGATGATTTAACAACAACCATCATTAATTTCTTTATGGTTATGTTTTGTTGAATGATAATGCTTTTCTGAAATGCTTGACCGTTTAATTTGAATCCCATTAAAATTAAATGAAATGTGTTACGCCGTATGTGATTATGTATTCAAATAAAGTGCTTACTACAGAATAATTCTTTGAAAAAAACTAACAAAATACAGATAATACTTCATGTTTTAATCATATGGGTAGAAGCAAAATCATGCATTGTAAAAATGCATTATACATAGATAGAAGGGTTTTCCAGAATTTTGAGGTCAACTTTGGGGGTGCGTATAATACATGGGTGCGCATTATACACGAGAAATTACGGTAATACAAGATCTACTAGCGGATCAACTCTTGTCGCCGAAGTTACGTGTACTTCGCTGTTCCACTGGGACCACAACCAGGGCCACGACCCGCAGGCAGCACCTCAAAGCGGAAATACAAAAGACCAGTGCAACAAATGCGACACTGGCTGATCTGATGAGCAAAAACATTGCTTAAACGTAAGAGTAGCAATAGAGGATGTCCACTCCAGAGGTGGGTAGAGTAGCCAAATATTGTACTCAAGAATTACTTGAAAATAATGTGACTCAAGTAAAAGTAAAAGGTAGTCCTTCAAAAAATTACTTGAGTATGCGTAAAAAGTACACGGTGAAATAATTACTCAAATACTGAGTAAATAGTGAGTAACTTCAGATTTTTTAACCACAGCATGAACATAAATAAAAATAATTACAAAATAAAATTCTAATTCTGCAAATTCTGATGTTGCTGTGTGTGGGCTTGTGTGTATGCACAGTCAAAACTACAACAAAACATCTGCAATTTACTGCACGGTGTTATAAGTGAGCTGAAATATCTACGTTTGGGCAGACAGTGCCCGTCAAATACTACAATACACGAAAGCTGTTGTTTTTGTTCGTCTAAACTTAAACATGACGAGTTGCCTGCCGTTGCCTTCATGATAACGACGACCTTCCCAACATGGCCGCCACATAGGCACGAGGACAAGTCGGACTGGCTTATCTAGTTTTAATACCTATGCCCGGGAAGCACAATTGAAGATGAGAAGTGAGGTCATGTGACTTTCTTGTGTAGTTTTATTGGTGAGCAAACGCCAATACGGAAGTCTTAAGTCGTAGTCTCGCTCACGAAATAGTTGATAAATAATCAATAATTGATAAATAAAAGTAGCGACCGACATTTAGATCATTGCAATGTAGTAAAAGTACAGTTACTTCTTAACAGCAGAAGCGGCGGAAGTGTTTTTTCTGGTCTCGTCAACTCCTGTGATTTATCCAAAGCCGGTCCCGTGCGCACAGGCGGAAGCTCAGGCCAATGCGCCAGCATATTAGTCTGCCGCAGAGTAACATTCACAATTACATCTGTGTGTGCATGGTGGATGTCTGTAATGGATCTAGCTGCCAGCGCTGAAGGAGTACGAAACAGTCCCCAACCGCCGGTACTGGTCCGCGGGCTATTTGGTACCGGGCCGCACGAGAAATAAAAAATAAAAAAATATTTCCGTTTTATGTATTATCTGAGTCTGAACGAGCTTTTATTTTGAAGAAAAAAATGACTGGATTCTCTTGGTTATGTCTCGGTTACTTGAGCGCCAAAATGTAACCTGGCCCCCTAAACTAGCAAAATGAGTAAGAAACAAACATCTTTGGAAACTTTCTTTTCGAAGGAGAAAAGGGTCAGTGAAGAGACTGGAGAAGAGCCTACGACTTCCCCAAAAAAGAAAGCTTTTAACAGACAATACCAGGAGTCCTACTTGAAATATGGATTTATGGCGGTAGGTGATTCCCACATACCAAGCCCGCTCTGCGTAATATGTGGAGAATGGCTCTCTAATGAGGCAATGAAGCCTTCAAAACTGCTTTGCCACTTGGAAACCAAGCACCATGGATTAAAAGAAAAGCCCCTGGAGTATTTTGAAAGAAAAAAAACAGGAGCACAAAGGACAGAAGAAATTACTGAGAGCCACCACATCAGTAAATGCAAATGCACTGACAGCATCGTACTTGGTGGCAAACCGTATTGCCAAGGCTAAAAAGCCATTCACCATTGGTGAAGAATTGATCTTGCCCTCCACTAAAATTTCAAATTTTCATGCACTTTATATTCATTTTGTGGTATATCTTTATCTTATTTTGAAGGCATGTTTAAACCTTACCATACCAAACTGGCAACTAAATTGCCCCCACCCACCCGGGACGCGGAAAAATTGTCAAGCGTTGACCGGTCTGCGGTGATAAAATGGTCGGGGACCACAGCTGTAGGTAGAAGGGTTTTGCTCATTTTTGGGGTTGATTTTGGGGGTGGATATTATATCGAGAAAATATCCACGAGAAATTACAATAAGTTTAGTTCCTATACTATTATGGAGGTCATTTAACGGATCTCCCATTTTGCTGAGTTGGTATAAGTGGTTCTATAAAGTGATGATAAAAACACTGATGAATTATTCACATACAGTAATTATGCATCATTTTGACAAACTATTTTAAATGTGTTGACACGTTGGATTGCATGAAAGTGTCCTCAGCTAGTTAAATGTCTTTGGACAAGCATAAAGAGCAACTTAAAGGAATATGGTTGAGCATTAAATGGAGGGATCAATAACACTTTCATGACTTTGTGTTAAGTATGGAACGACTTTTAATTTAATGTATTTTTAATAGCGCCCAGAGCTTATTGCCTCCACCAATGATTTCTCACAAAAATAAACAGAAGTTTTTGAAAACTTCACAGTGGGTGACGCCTTGAAATATACAGTACATACTGCATATACTGTATAGTAGGTAACAATGTCCCGATCCAACTTTTTCACTTCAATCTGATACCGATATTGCAGACTTGAGTTTTGGTGAATACTGATATCGGTCCGATCCAATTTCAGCAATAATCATACGTACTTTACTTATTTTGTAGTATGAAATGTTAGAAACGACTTGATCAAGAGATATTACGCAAACAGAGAACAATAACCAGCAACAGTAGGTAAGAGAAACCTGACCCATTTATTATTAACTAATGGGTTACATAAATTAACTTTAAACATAGAAATGTACTACAATTGAATAAAATAAATTATAAATACATTTATGAGATAAAAGATAATAAATTAGATTAGAAAATCCTGTAAAATAATTTCAATAAAACCAATAACAAAAATATTGAAATTGCAACATAACCACTGCTTAACTTAAACATAAGCATAATTTACATTTCAATAGATTCAATAAATTAATTAGAAAACCATGAAAAATAACCTCAAAAAATAATAAATACAAATTATACTTTTAAAGTGCAAAATATTTCAAGTTCAATTCAGTTTGTTTTTACTGTCAGTATATGGTGTGAATAGCATTTGGTTTCTCCACATGCAGCAATGCATTTGGGGTATACGTATATTATTTGCTGTTCCTGCTGTGCACGTCTTGACCTCTGAGGGGTAGTGCGGTGCACACAATGAGATACACACAGTAACAAAGACACGTGACAAGGCTAAAAATAAACCATCTTTTGGATTCATACGCAACGGCGACGCGGAGTAAATGTCTTTTGTGAAGCCGATTGATGACGTCATTGATCGGATCGGCGAATTATGACATGAAAGCCGATCGGCCGATCAGCATAAAATGCTAATTATTGGTCGATACCAATCAAACCGATCAGATGGTGTAAAATGTACCGCATATCTATTTGCTTTCATTTCTTTCAAAGAGTAAGCAGGTCAGGTTCTAGAAATGCATAAAGGATTACTATTACATAAATTACTGACATCATTTTCATATCTGAGTGTACTTTGCATGAACTGAATGTGCAAACAATATACAGTATCACTTCCACGACCATGATTTTATGAATCTTTAGTGTTGTTTTCCAGTTTTCATTGTGCATGATGTGATTTATTCTTTGCTTAAATCTTGTTCAGCCTTACTGCAACTCTTATTTATTCAACAGTTTGCAGACAACATGTTTGATAAACCTTTTTGTAGTTGTATTTCAATGGAATAATAGTATTTACAGTCTACTATGCTACAGCCCCATGCAGATTCAACCACCAAATTGAGAGAACTGCATGTCTCTCTTCACTCCCTCTCCCACACTATCCACCCACCATCACCACCACTCTCCAAGGCAATGCTGTGAGCGTTTCTGTGTTTAATATTGTTTGTCTATATAAAGGGTCATCAATAATGCAGAGGCCCCTAACTTCTCTTCCATACGATGGAGGCGCAGCATGGGTTTTCTTCTCCCTGCTGAGGAACTTACAATGAAGCACTGACCCAGCAAGACGTGTTTAAATCACCTTCCTATCAAAATACAGTGGTCACTCCTGCCATATAGGTGAATTGATAGTGAGCTGAGGGTCAGGGATGAAGATGGTGTGAACCAAGTATTATGAAGCCTTATGCATAGGATGTGCGTGTTTTTTTGTTTTCTTACATGTGTAGGGACGAGGGCTGCCGGATAGGCCAACTTGTGGTGGCGCCACATCCAGAAGGAGAAGAGGACGACAGCAGCCAGTCCGATGATCGGAACCAGGGAGTAAAGCAGGGTGCTGAAGAGCTGAGGCTTCTGGGAAAAGGGGTTGGATGTGGCTGCAAGAAAGGAATGGCAGCATTCAACATTTTATTGACCTGATAGGCTTGACACTGTGCCACACCCTCTGTAAGTGCAGACAAAACCTTGCACCGAGAGATTAAATGATCGCATGTAAAACTTTTCCAAAAATGTTGGAAGAGTGAGGAAACATTTTTTTTGCTGTTGAGAAAAACATTTGAATTTGCCATTAAACAAGATCGACAGTTCAGATCTTATTTCTAGGTACTGACAGCTGCATCTGATACACAACTTATATAGATAGCATTACTTGTAATGAAAAAAATGCATTTTAGATAATATAATGCTGATAAAGAAATACACTTAAAATCTACTAAAGTGAAAAGAGTAATTCAGTTGCAAATCCCAACCAATTTATGCTATCTTCCCTCGTAACGCTTTTTTATTTCTTTTTCCCCCCTAATCGAGGTTTTGACTTTTTTCTTGTCTTATTGGGATTCGCCGCTCTCACCGCCGCGGCCCGGGTTTGGCTAAGAATGTCTCGGAGGTGAAAAGAGTATCAGATCGAGTGATGAGGCTGAAATTTTAAATTGAGGGTGTTATGTGTAATGTGATTAGTGGCTAAGCCCCACAGGTAGGATGTGACCTAGAGGTGAAAGAGAAATTCTGGAAGGAGCTACATGATGTAGTTCTGAGCATCCCAGACAGAGAGAGAGTCGTAATTGGTGGAGATTGTAATGGACATGTTGGTGAAGGTAATAGGGGTGATGAAGAAGTGATGGGTAAGTACGGCATCCAGGAAAGGAACTTGGAGGTAGATGGTGGTAGACTTTGCAACAAGGATGCAAATGGCTGTAGTGAACACTTTTTCCAGAAGAGGCACGAACATAGGGTGACCTACAAGAGCGGAGGTAGAAGCACACAGGTGGATTACATCTTGTGCAGACGATGTAATCTGAAGGAGGTTACCAACTGTAAGGTAGTGGTAGGGGAGAGTGTGGCTAGACAGCATAGGATGGTGGTGTGTAAGATGACTCTGGTGGTGGGGAGGAAAATTAGGAAGACAAAGGCAGAGAAGAGAACCATGTGGTGGAAGCTGAGACAGGACGAGTGTTGTGCAGCTTTTCGGGAAGAGGTGATACAGGCTCTCGGTGGACGGGAAGAGCTTCCAGAAGACTGGACCACTGCAGCCAAGGTGATCAGAGAAGCAGGCAGGAGAGTACTTGGTGTATCTTCTGGCAGGAAAGGAGAGAAGGAGACTTTGTGGTGGAACCTCACAGTACAGGAAATCATATAAGGAAAACGGTTAGCTAAGAAGAAGTGGGACACTGAGAGGACCGAGGAGAGGCGAAAGGAATACATTGAGATGCGACACAGGGCAAAGGTAGAGGTGGCAAAGGCAAAACAAGAGGCATATGATGACATGTATGGCAGGTTGGACACTAAAGAAGGAGAAAAGGATCTACACAGGCTGGCCAGACAGAGGGATAGAGATGGGAAGGATGTGCAGCAGGTTAGGGTGATTAAGGATAGAGATGGAAATATGTTGACTGGTGCCAGCAGTGTGCTAGGTAGATGGAAAGAATACTTCGAGGAGTTGATGAATGAGGAAAATGATAGAGAAGGGAGAGTAGAAGAGGCAAGTGTGGTGGACCAGGAAGTGGCAATGATTAGTAAGGGGGAAGTTAGAAAGGCATTAAAGAGAATGAAAAATGGAAAGGCAGTTGGTCCTGATGACATTCCTGTGGAGGTATGGAAGCATCTAGGAGAGGTGGCTGTGGAGTTTTTGACCAGCTTGTTCAATAGAATTCTAGTGCGTGAGAAGATGCCTGAGGAATGGAGGAAAAGTGTACTGGTGCCCATTTTTAAGAACAAAGGTGATGTGCAGAGCTGTGGCAACTATAGAGGAATAAAGTTGATGAGCCACACAATGAAGTTATGGGAAAGAGTAGTGGAGGCTAGACTCAGGACAGAAGTGAGTATTTGCGAGCAACAGTATGGTTTCATGCCTAGAAAAAGTACCACAGATGCATTATTTGCCTTGAGGATGTTGATGGAAAAGTACAGAGAAGGTCAGAAGGAGCTACATTGTGTCTTTGTAGATCTAGAGAAAGCCTATGACAGAGTACCCAGAGACGAACTGTGGTACTCCATGCGGAGGTCTGGAGTGGCAGAGAAGTATGTTAGAATAATACAGGACATGTACGAGGGCAGCAGAACAGCGGTGAGGTGTGCTGTCGGTGTGACAGAAGAATTTAAGGTGGACGTGGGACTGCATCAGGGATCAGCCCTGAGCCCCTTCCTTTTTGCAGTGGTGATGGATAGGCTGACAGATGAGGTTAGACTGGAATCCCCGTGGACCATGATGTTTGCAGATGACATTGTGATCTGCAGTGAAAGCAGGGAGCAGCTGGAGGAACAGTTAGAAAGATGGAGGCATGCACTGGAAAGAAGAGGAATGAAGATTAGCCGAAGTAAAACAGAATATATGTGCATGAATGAGAGGGGTGGTGGGGGAAGAATGAGGCTACAGGGAGAAGAGATGGCAAGGGTAGAGGACTTTAAATACTTGGGGTCAACCGTCCAGAGCAATGGTGAGTGTGGTCAGGAAGTGAAGAAACGGGTCCAAGCAGGTTGGAACGGGTGGAGGAAGGTGTCAGGTGTGTTATGTGACAGAAGAGTCTCTGCTAGGATGAAGGGCAAAGTTTATAAAACAGTGGTGAGGCCAGCCATGATGTATGGATTAGAGACAGTGGCACTGAAGAGAAAACAGGAAGCAGAGCTGGAGGTGGCGGAAATGAAGATGTTGAGGTTCGCTCTCGGAGTGACTAGGTTGGATAAAATTAGAAATGAGCTCATCAGAGGGACAGCCAAGGTTCGATGTTTTGGAGACAAAGTTAGAGAGAGCAGACTTCAATGGTTTGGACACGTCCAGAGGAGAGAGAGTGAGTATATTGGTAGAAGGATGATGAAGATGGAGCTGCCAGGCAAGAGAGCTAGAGGAAGAGCAAAGAGAAGGTTGATGGATGTCGTGAGGGAAGACATGATGGCAGTTGATGTTCGAGAGGAGGATGCAGGAGATAGGCTCTCATGGAAAAGGATGACGCGCTGTGGCGACCCCTAACGGGACAAGCCGAAAGGAAAAGAAGAAGAAGATTGGGGGGGTTTACATTAGGGGATGTCATCAATCATTGCCAATCATTGGGACTCCTTTGTGATTAAGGACTGTACAAATAAACTTGACTTTTTAACTTCTTCAAAGGCTGAAATTCTGAGGATTTGGACAATCTTAAGTTAAACAATGTCTCCAAATGATTAACCAATTATCAAAATGGTTGTCAATTACTCAACTGCTGCACAACCAGTTGTACCCTTAAAAGGAGGAATACAGTGCAGTTCGGGATCCGTGGATTCACCTATTCGCAGATTTTTTCTGACACCTGTCCTGAGTCTAGCCTCCACTACTCTTTCCATAACTTCATTGTGTGGCTCATTAACTTTATTCCTCTATAGTTCCCACAGCTCTGCAAATCAACCTTGTTCTTAAAAATGGGCACCAGCACACTTTTCCTCAATTCCTCAGGCATTTTCTCACCCGCTAGAATTCTGTTGAACAAGCTGGTCAAACACTCCACAGCCACCTCTCCTAGATGATTCCATACCTCCACAGGTATGTTATCAGGACCAACTGCCTTTTCATTTTTCATCCTCTTTAGTGTCTTTCTAACGTCCCCCTTACTAATCATTGCCAGTTCCTGGTCCACAACACTTTTCTTCTTTACTAATCATTGCCACTTCCTGGTCCACAACACTTTTCTTCTTCTACTCTTCTTTCTTTCTCATTTTCCTCATTCATCAACTCCTCAAAGTATTCTTTCAATCTATCCCACACACTACGGGCACCAGTCAACACATTTCCATTTCTATCCTGAATTACCCTAACCTGCTGCACATCCTTCCCATCTCAAGCCGCTGCCTGGCCAACCTGTATAGATCCTTTTCTCCTTCTTTAGTGTCCAACCTGTCCTCATATGCCTCGTTTGGCCTTTGCCACTTCTACCTTCGCATCTCCATGTATTCTTTTATCCTTTCTCCTCGATTTGGTCCTCTCAGTGTCCCACTTCTTCTTAGCTCACCTTTCTTTGTATTAATTCCTGTACTTTGAGGTTCCACCACCAAGTCTCCTTCTCCCTTTTCCTGCCAGAAGGTGCACCAAGTACTCTTCTGCCTGTCTCTCTGATCACTTTGGCTGTAGTGGTCCAGTCTTCTGGAAGCTCCTCCTGTCCACTGAGAGCCTGTCTCACCTCTTCTCAAAAAGCCATACAACACTCTTCCTTTCTCAGCTTCCACCACATGGCTCTCTTCTCTGCCTTTGTCTTCCTCCCCACCACGAGTCATTTTACACACCATCACCCTATGCTGTCTCGCTACACTCTCGCCTACCACTACCTTACAGTCAGTAACCTCCTTCAGATTACATCAGATGCAGAAGATGTAATACACCTGCGTGCTTCTACCTACGCTCATTAAGGTCATCCTATGTTTCTGCCTCTTCTGAAAGAAAGTGCTCACTTCAGCCATTTACATCCTTTTTGCAATGTCTACCACCATCTGTCCCTCCAAGTTCCTTTCCTGGATGCCAAATCTATCCATTACTTATTCATCACCCCTGTTTCCTTCACCAACATGTCCATTACAATCTGCACCAATCACGACTCTCTCTCTGTCTGGGATGCTCAGATCTACTTCGTCTAGTTCCTTCCAGAATTTCTCTTCCACCTCTAGGTCGTATCCTACCTGTAGGGCATAGCCACTAATCACATTATACATAACACCCTCAATTTCAAGTTTCAGCCTCATAACTCAGTCTGATAGTTTTTTCACCTCCAAGATATTCTTAGCCAACTCTGCCTTTAAAATAACCCCTACTCAATTTCTCTTCCCATCTACACCTTAGTAAAATAATTTGAACCCTGCCCCTAAACTTCTAGCCTTACTGCCTTTCCACCTGCTCTCCTGGACACACAATATATCAACCGTTCTCCTAATCATCATGGCAACCAACTCCCGAGCTTTTCCTGTCATAGTCCAAACATTCAAAGTCCCCACATTCAGTTCTAGGCTTTGTGCTTTCCTCTTCTCTTTTTGTCTCAAAACCTGCATCACTTGACATTAATATCAATCAATAATCAATAATTAGCAGATCCTCTCTCTCTCTAAACTTTAGCCTCAACTTTGGCCTCTGTACTTTTGTTCAGGAATGCAAACAGTAGATTCTGATGCCTTCACTCCTGTCCTTTGGGTGATGCTTCTCACAAACATTTATTTTTGGGCTTTCTTCACAGCTCTCACAACATTTCTCTCATCAACTGCCAATGCTATGCTTTATCTACTGCTAGAACATCTGTTACTAAGCACACCAATTGTTTCTTTCTTCTTCAGGACATAACAATGGTTGTATTGGCTGCGGCCATTTGGTGTGCAAGGTTCTGATTGATTTTCAATTAGTCAGCTGCACAATTGCTGTTTTTCACCCATTGATAGTGCTCCGGTTTAAATGCTGGTTACACATCTACAACCCCAATTCCAATGAAGTTGGGACGTTGTGTTAAACATAAATAAAAACTGAATACAATGATTTGCAAATCATGTTCAACCTATATTTAATTGAATACCCTACAAAGACAAGATATTTAATGTTCAAACTGATAAATTTTATTGCTTTTAGCAAGTAATCATTAACTTAGAATTTTATGGCTGCAACACGTTCCAGAAAAGTTGGGACAGGTGGAAAGACAGAGAAAGTTGAGGAATGCTCATCAAACACCTGTTTGGAACATCCCACAGGTGAACAGGCTAATTGGGTATGATTGGGTATAAAAGGAGCTTCCCTTTATTGCTCAGTCATTCACAAGCAAAGATGGGGCGAGGTTCACCTCTTTGTGAACGCGTGCATGAGAAAATAGTCTAACAGTTTAAGGACACTGTTCCTCAGCGTACAATTGCAAGGAATTTAAGGATTTCATCATCTACGGTCCATAATATCATCAAAGGTTTCAGAGAATCTGGAGAAATTACTGCATGTAAGCGGCAAGGCCGAAAACCAACATTGAATGCCCGTGACCTTCAATCCCTCAGGCGGCACTGCTTCAAAAAAACGACATCAATGTGTAAAGGATATCACCACATGGGCTCAGGAACACTTCGGAAAACCAATGTCAGTAAATACAGTTTGGCGCTACATCCGTAAGTGCAACTTGAAACTCTACTATGCAAAGCAAAAGCCATTTATCAACAACACCCAGAAATGCCGCCGGCTTCTCTGGGTCCAAGCTCATCTAAGATGAACTGATGAAAAGTGTTCTGTGGTCCGACGAGTCCACATTTCAAATAGTTTTTTGGAAATTGTGGATGTCGTGTCCTCCGGGCCAAAGGGGAAAAGAACCATCCAGACTTTTATGGACGCAAAGTTCAAAAGCCAGCATCTGTGATGGTATGGGGCTGTGTTAGTGCCAATGGCATGGGTAACTTACACATCTGTGAAGGCACCTTTAATGCTGAAAGGTACATACAGGTTTTGGAGAAACATATGCTGGAATCCAAGCAACATCTTTTTCATAGACGCCACTGCTTATTTCAGCAAGACAATGCCAAACCACATTCTGTACGTGTTACAACAGCGTGGCTTCGTCGTAAAAGAGTGCGGGTAGTAGAAATTGAAAATGCGTGGCGCATTATGAAGCGTAAAATACGACAACGGAGACCCCGGAATGTTGAACAGCTGAAGCTGTACATCAAGCAATAATGGGAAAGAATTCCACCTACAAAGCTTCAACAATTAGTGTCCTCAATTCCCAAACGTTTAAAGGAATGTTGTTAAAAGAAAAGGTGATGTAACACAGTGGTAAACATGACCCTGTCCCAGCTTTTTTGGAACGTGTTGCAGCCATAAAATTCTAAGTTAATGATTATTTGCTAAAAACAATAAATTTTGAACATTAAATATATTGTCTTTGTAGTGTATTCAGTTAAATATAGGTTGAACATGATTTGCAAATCATTGTATTCTGTTTTTATTTATGTTTAACACAACGTCCCAACTTCATTGGAATTGGGGTTGTAAGTACACAACTAAACCCAAACTTGAAATTGAGTGTTGACATTCTGCACTATTGTTTGAATAATCAACGTACTGCACCTTGGCGATAAAAACACATTTGAATATGTTCACTAGCATTAAAAATGGGTGGATTCAAACTAACGCAGCTACTCTATTTTTTAAGTTGTGTATCAGATCTAGATCTAAATATCTGGAAATAAAAGCTAAAATGTTGATCATTTGTCTCACACATTCATCAATTGATGTCAAATTCAAATGAGCATTCTTCAGCAAGAATAAAGGAATTGGCTTCACTGTTCCAATACTTTTAGAGGGGAGTGTAAATGCATGCACACACATGCAAGCAGCAGGACAAGCAAATCCATCTTGTCACATCACTTAATCCTCTGGCCAAAAATAACAGAGCTCTGAACTGTGTCCGACCCCTGCAGGAGCAGAGTGGTGTCTGCTGGGCGTGCCTGTCCTTCCATCACATGGTGTCAGCCAAATCCACCCTCAGCCGTCATTGATAAGACACTTTGACCTCAGTAGGTGAAGAAGAAAAGTATAGAGCTACACAATATGTCGTTTGTGCATCATCATCGCGTTGTACATGTGCACACAACGTGTGTTGGTTAAACTAAAGCACTCAAATATAGAAACACTAATGCATATTATGTGTAAAGTAACAGATTGATTAAAAACACAAATAGTGTTAGGAATGCACTAATGGATATACGTACATACTACAGTATAACTGGACATTTAAATAAATAATTTTAACTTGAAGTCTAGCAGGATTATTACCTGCTCAATACTACAGTGCATTTAAATAAAGGTAGACTTCACACAAATGAATCACTTATACCTCTGGGCTCTACTAAGCATAGTTTCTTTTTAACCGAAGCGATTGTAAACTGTCCAAACAATACACACACAACAAAAAGAGAAACTTGTGCTGGTTTTCACATCACGAGTATGTTATCCTGTATTTTTTCACATCACAAGATGTATCGCAGTGTCAAAATATAAATAAATTGCGTCATTTTTTTCCAATATCGAAAAAGAGAAACCTATTAATTCAGGCTACGACGAAATTATATGGTTTGGTTTAAGATCTTGGTGTTGAAATAAACAATGCTTAATTATTTTTTTTTAAGTGTCAGTTTTACAGTAACCTAACTGGGAGTGACAAATAAACAGCAGGCATCAGGTAATATTTTAAGTGTGTTTAAAAAAAAAAGTGTATTTTATTAGGTCTGGTGGATTTCTGACTTATTGCGGATGGGTCTTGAACATATCCCGTGATAAACGGGGCTTCACTGTAAACAGAAAAACTAGAAATAAGCTACAAATGAGGATATTTGTAATAATATTATCACATATGATGACGTTATGGTTGTGAGAATGAGTGTAGAGCAATGTACATGTGGGGTAAGGAAGAGGAGGAGTGATGTCACCAGGGCACATCAGCGGCGGGACAAGGTTTACACAAGACTGGTACAAAAATTAGGTTAAGGCTTTTTCACATTTTTTAAAAGGTCTGCGTAAATATGACATTTTAAAACTATTCCCTTGAACAGAGACCTGTCGAAGCACCTAAAGAAAATGTCATTTGCATACCATGCACACTGTCCTGTCGGTCTTATCCAAGTATTTTTGAATATTCTACTCCACTAATATATGCGTTAAACTGGTCACAATTAATAAACATTTGAGAAGTATTTTTGAGTGACACAAATGCATGTGGTCTGCCAATCATGATGGACGTGGTGGATGCAATACCAATACAATACCTCAAAACCTTCAAGGTGTTTATAAATGTTCAGTCTGTTTTATAATGTTTGGGATTTCTTTTGTATACTTATATTTAACTGTGATGCAGATAGATATATAAAATCTAAATTAAGTACTCAACAATAAATGTTTTTCTATAAATGTAAAGTCACAGAGTAATACTTGAGAGCAATATGCAGTCCTTATTATGTTAAATCTATACTATTACTTCATGGTAAAGTTTTTATTTATTTTAAGTTTTTATATATTTAAATCACACAAACTATCAGATATATTCTATTTCAAGTTATGCCTAAGAAGTAGCCCTCCTGATTGCTCCTTATGCAACAGGTAGCTGTCCATGTCATGAGGGTTGTTCATCGACTCCTAGTGTGGATTATATAGTTGAGTCGCAGATGCGATCCGTCCACCAAGCACCGGTGTTCTCGAGACCTGCTGCGCAATCTGCTCCGCGGTGCTCTGCTCCAGCCACAATTGTAAGACGTAATGGTATTATGAAGTACCAGTACTTGGTATCAGCGAGTAATGAAATGTAAGTGCTTGTATTCTTTCAGAAAATTTGTCTAGTATTTTTATGGAGTTGCTACACTCCGCCACCACCCCCACAAAGCATGGGGGCACTAACAGGGCCCAATGCATGAGCCAGCTGTCACCCGAAAAAAAAAAGGTCACAGTCCGCCAAAAGCGAGCCCATGTTAAGCAACCACTGCGACCAATAACGGACGAGGGCGGCAGGGAAAGGGGAGAGGAGGGTGTGTCATGTATATTTCAAAATAGTGATGCATAAACATTAGGGATGTCCCGATCCAACTTATTCACTTGCTTTTTTTTTTTTTAAACTATCACTTGTAATTGATTTAATGAAAACATGGAGTGCAAATGAAAACATACCAGCATACAAAAGAAACTATATGGTTCCCCTTGGTATTTTGCACCACGTTCTCGTTCAATATAAGTCACTGTCCCGCTCTCTCAGCCCACTCCTTGTATCCGCCGGCGTAATTACGCGCATTTGAGTAGCCAAGCTGCTTTGCGTTGCTTGTGGCCGCTGCCCCTCGCTTGCCCAGGTGGTAGTGAAAGACTAGCGCTGAGGGGCAGCTGTGGCCCAATGGTTCAGATCATCGCCTGCCACCGTGGGGGACCTACGTTCAAGACCCCGACTGGACCATCTGCCAACATCCCCCGGACTCACGGCTGTGGTGTCCTTGAGCAAGACAATGATACCCCGAAATCCTCCCCGGGCGCTTCACCTGCCCTCTGCTCCAGTGTGTTCCACTAACATGTGTATGTGTTCACTGTGGTGGGTTAAATGCAGAGAACACATTTTGTGTACATGCATGCATGTTCATGACAATAAACGGTGATTCTTATTCTCTTCTTCTTCTGAGCAATCCAACGATGGCTTGGTGACTCCATATTTTGCCTTGAAGGCTTCTGGTTCCAATTCAAAGGCATCTTCTACAGCATCAAAGGGGATATGAAGACTGCAATGTTTATTTAACACGATTATGTCTTACAAAGGATATGGCACAAATCCTCTTAATTCCTACTATGCTAGCTTTGTTTTTGAAGATATTGGTAGTATGGACCTATTGGGAGCTGCACGCACCTCTCACCGCACAGTCTCAATTGTAACTGCACAAAGAAGATGCCACGTAGCTGTAGATGAGTCCAATTCTAATCTAATAATCTTAGTACAGCTAATCAGTGGAATTTTGCTGATCTGGAGCGTACGATGCGGAGAAAAAACTTTACGTGCTGACTGCAATTTTGAATCAGCATGCCAATTTTAGTTTTAATCAGCTTAAAAGTCCAACTCAACAGAATTATTTTTTAAATAGGAACAATAGTTATTTTGGCGGCACGGTGATCGACTGGTTAGAGCGTCAGCCTCGCGGTTCTGAGGACCGGGGTTCAGTCCCCGGCCCAGCCTGTGTGGAGTTTGCATGTTCTCCCCGTGCCTGCGTGGGTTTTCTCCGGGCACTCCGGTTTCCTCCCACATCCCAAAAACATGCTTGGTAGGTTAATTGGGGACTCTGGGTTGCCCGTGGGTGTGAGTGTGAATGGTTGTTTGTTTGTGTGTGCCCTGCGATTGGCTTGAACTTAATTTACCACGTGAAAATACAGGAATCGGAAAATGGGACTAATTCTTCTCTCTCAAACTGAAAAAGTGCAGCAAAGGTGGAGCTTAATTAAATACATCTATGAAGAGTTAATCTAAAATCATGTGGTCTACTCTGTGAAATAACCCTTACTCTGGAAAACTATTTAAATCTGCAAAATTCTTAAATGTTAAAATTACACTTTGTGAGTTAAAATCACCTTCCAAAAATGTAACCCTGAAATTTTAACACAGCGTTCTTCTGTGCAGTACCAAAAATATATGTTTAAGTTGCAACATAACCACTGGTTAACTTAAACATACTTTCATAAATCCATCAATTTTCTGTACCGTTTATCCCCACTAGGGTCGCGGGCGTGCTGGAGCATATCACAGCTATCTTCGGGCGAGAGGCGGGGTACACCCTGAACTGGTCGCCAGCCAATCGCAAGGCACATACAGTATAAACAAACAACCATTCATACTCACATTCACACCTACGGGCAATTTAGAGTCTTCATTCAACATTAATGTTTTGGGGATTTGGGAGGAAACCGGAGTACCTGGAGAAAACCCACGCAGGCACGGGGAGAATATACAAACTCCATCCTGGCGGGCCTGGGATTTGAACCCAGGTCCTCAAAACTGTGAGGCAGATGTGCTAACCAGTGGTTCACCGTGCCACCATCTTGATAAATGATAAATACAAATAATACTTTTAAAGTGCAAAATAACAATCCATTCTATTCACTTATTTAGTTATTTTTTTTACTGTCAGTATATGATGGGAACATCATTTGCTTTCTCCACATGTGCGGCAATACACTTTTGAACTTCTTGATGCAACTGGGGTTTCATTTGATTGACAATCGCTGTTCCTGCTGTGCACATCTGAGCCTCTGAGGGCCAGTGTGATACACACTTGCAGTAACAAAGAAAATAGAAGAAGTCACAATCGAATATTGTTATTATAACTCGTTTTTCACAGAGTTTGAAGAACATATTCCAGAGTATTGTTATATTGCCAATTAGTTGTTATATTGTATGTGGTTATACAGTGTTTGTGTACTAATATTAATTATTTTGAGAGATACAAAGTGCCGCAAGTTCTATGCTAATTTTCGTTAGCTCATCAATCGTGTTTTTCATTCATTGTGTGTTAGCTTTTAGCTAGAGATTTTTGTGAACAAAAAAGAAGAAAGAAATGAAGTCTGTAATGTATTTGAACATTCAATATGTGTAAATCTTTTGATATATGAGTTTAGTTTTACAGTGAACTGGAATGTCAACAAACGGCTTTAAGCAAGCAACATTCACTTTTACTCCTTGCTACTATTGTTAGTACCTTAGCAACCGGTTGCTGTGATCATGTGGGATCTGCATGCCATCCTGGCGCTGCTGGATAGAAGTGCTAGAACCGAGCATGCAATGGACTGCTTGTATAAGAATGGTAAAATCTGAGATTTTAGATCGAGTCTGATCCAATCTGACACTCGTTTTTTTGTTGACATCAGATTTCCTATCTCAAAGATCAGATCGGGACACCCCTAACAAACATAACCATATAACAATCTTGTCATTGTGTTATGTATTTCAGAGTATCTTTTTGAGGTTGAATGGATTATATGTCCGGTCAAAAAGATGTAACTATCAACTTCTCACAAAATAAAGACCAAATCCTTGAATTTTTATTTTTTTTGCAAATCTCTGAATTTTTAAAAAATTGCAAAAAACCTGAAAGCAGAGAACAGAGCAGAGAGTTCAGACCAGCATAGGTATTTTACAAAACTCGACCAAGTTTATCAAATAAAGGTGAATCTTTGGTAATGTTTGTTTATTCATTCATTCATTTTCCGTACTGCTTATCCTCACGAGGGTCGCGGGCATGCTGGAGCCTATCCCAGCTGACTGGGCGAGAGGCGGGGTACACCCTGAACTGGTCGCCAGCCAATTGCACGACACATATAAACAACCAACCATTCGCTCTCACATTCACACCTATGGTCAATTTAGAGTCTGCATGCGGAAAACATGCAAACTCCACAGAGGCGAGGCCAGATTTGAAACCGGGTCTTCAGAACTGTGAGGCAGATGTGCTAGCCAGTCATCCACCGTGCCGGAATGTTTGTTGAGTAAAAATAAAAAGTAGAAGTACATAGCTTGCTAAATATTCAAGACATTTAAATATGCTGGAGTACAAATTATTCTCAACTAAGCAATTGACAATTATTGAACGACATCTCATTGGAGTGTGTGTGCATGTGTGTGTCAGAGAGAAAGCATGAGAGTACATACTGTAGGCTGTTGACTGGTGTGTGTCGCTTTGTGGCGGTGTATCAGGTGCATACAGGAAGCGCTCGTTGCACATGTTGCCTTCACAGCAGCAGAAGAAAACATCGGGATTCTCCTTCCTCTCCACGCACTCATTGCTGCAGAGGACAAAGAGAAATTAAAACATACACGGAGTGCACATCTACAATTCTGGAAGTTTTACCAAATATAAAACAAAAAGTATAATAAAGTTAATATCACGTTAATACCAGTTTCAATCAGTGATGACAAATCAATTTGTTAATTTCTGATAGTTTACAATATCCATGTGAAATTTGTTGTAATACTGTATTTGGTTATTATTATGTTTTGTGCAGTTGTACCATCTTGAAGCCCTGACAGGGTTTCACTACTTGGCAGTAATCAGCAGAGGCCACGAGTAATTAAGGCCTGACTCATTGGCTGCCTAAAGTCACATGGGATAGGCTCCACCTTCCTATATGACCCTGAACCTGATAAGCTGTAGAAAATGTATAAAAGGTTGAACCAGTCTCAATAAGGGAAGCAAAAAGAAGAACAAAAAATATAAAATGAAGACAGAATACATTTACTAATGGACATTTACATTTACAGTTACTGCTCAATATAAAAAAAGCAAACTTTATTATATTTACATTAAAAGAAAACAACAACTAAATTTAACACCTGTCTATCCATGAGAAATAACCCGATTTCTCAGGTCTCATCAACAAGTTTCCATGGAGTCGATTGACACGAGTGTATATATATATATTGTTGAAAATAATTTTCTGATCGCAATCCAGAAATGAATGATTCTGCATCAATGCTGTGATGAGATATAATCGATTATTATTATTATTCATCCATTTTCTGGACCGCTTATCCTCACAAGGGTCACGGGCGTGCTGGAGCCTATCCCAGCTATCTTCGGGCGAGAGGCGGGGTACACCCTAAACTGGTCGCCATATTATTATTATTATTATTATTATTATGGTTAGTTACAGTACACTCGGCAGGCGTCATCTTTATTCCATAGACACAAATGTATGCGTACTAGATCACAACAACCGCAACAGCTTTACGGCAGCCGACGATATCCCTGAATGGACAAATCACTGCAAAACGCGACAGCAAAAAAACGTGGAACAATGCGGAGAGTGGCCAAATTTGAGGCCAGCCAATAAAAACGTTCCTGGAATTGAAAGCGGACCTCTGGGCTCATTTTGGATTTTACAAACTCATTGGAAAGCAATAACTTGACAAGACACACGGTGTGTGTAAGATATGTCGCTAAAAAGAAAATCAAATACCTTGGAAATAACACCAACCTGAGAAACAACGTTAGCCGTTTCTCCCCAGAGAAGCTAATGCCTGCTACTGCTACTTCAACTGCAACAGCGGACCAGGCCCAAACAACGACAGTTGAAACGCTTTCAACTTTCCCACACAGTTCAGAGAAGGCGAAGAGAATTACCCAGTCTGACAGCGATGACACCAGGAGTCTGTGGCGAGGTATTCAGACCATTACGGACTATAAACCCTGTACTGCAGGCAGTACAGGTGGGCAGCAACACCTCCAGCACCATCACTCCGAACACGGGGGGCCCTCAAGGTTGTGTGTTGAGCCCCCTCCTCTTCACCCTGCTGACCTATGACTGTACACAGACCTACAGCTCCAACCTCTTCATCAAGTTTGCAGATGACACAACTGTGGTGGGTCTCATCAGCAACGGGGAGGAGGCAGACTACAGGAGTGAGGTGAGCCGCCTGGCCGGGTGGTGCATGGAAACCAATCTCTCCCAGAACGTGGGGAAAAAAACCAAGGAGATTGTTGTGGACTTCAGGAGAGCGCACTCCCAGCATGATCCCCTGAACATCAACGGTGCTGCGGTGGAGAGAGTGTGCCACACCAAGTTGCGGGGAGTGCACATCACCAAGGACCTCTCCTGGACCAGCAAGACTTCATCACTGGCCAAGAAAGCTCACCAGCGTCAGTCTGCTGCCATCAGATGTGGCCTGCCACCTCATTTTATGTGGCCCGTGAGTGCTTAATTGGTCTTAAAAAAAAAAGGTTGTCTTAAAATAGGTCTGTTGCTTTAAATTGTGCATTGACCATAAACTACATTTGGCGATTATGTTACCCGCAAAGTCACGGCATCCCACCACGCAGTGTCTACATCTGTTTAATTAATGCGACAAGTGAGATTGACGAAATTGAGAAATATTCACAAATGATCCCAAAATGTCCAGGAAGCAAAGGATTTATGCAGATGGAAGGTTGCTTCATGAAAGAGGGGAAGGCGAATATATGTTTGTGCTTCAAGGAGAAAAACCGGTGCATCTTTTGTGTTATGAGACGGTGTCGGTCATCAAAGAGTACAATCTACGTGGGCATTTTGACACCAAACACCGAGCCAAGTATGCTAAAGTTAGACTTCAAGAAAAAACACAAATTGTCAAAGAGTTAAAAGGCAAACTGCAATCATAACACAATGTGTTCACAAAAGCCAGACCCAAAAACGATGCGGCAGTGAAAGCTAGCTTTATTGTAGCTGAAGAAATCTCCCGCACTTCGAAGTCTTTTTCAGAGGGTGCCTTTTTGAAGCAGTACATGCTGAAAGTGTGTGAGCAGGTGTGCCCCGACCAGAGACAGACTTTTAAAAATGTCAGTTTGTCAAGAAGCACCATTGCGGACCGAGTCAAAGAGCTAGCAGGAAACCTGTCAACACAGCTGGCCGAAGAGTCACGCAGTTACACAGCTTTTTCATTAGCTGTTGATGTAAGCTCAGACAACAGGAACACGTCACAGCTATCCATTTTTATTAGAGGCGTGAAGTCGGTCCTCTCGGTCACCAAGGAGCTCTTGGATGGAGCTGCCATGCATGGGACCACAACGGGACGGGATATTTATGAAGCGGTAGAGAAGTCCATAAGTAAAACTGTATTGCCCCGGGAAAAATTGGTGGGATTAACTACAGATGGTGCACCTGAAATATGTGGAGGCAAAACAGGCTTGGTTGGATTAATGAGAGAGAAAATTCAAAAAGTAAGTGTCACATGCTTCTGATTAGTTATCATTATCCATATCCACCAAGAACATTTGTGTGGAAAGGTCCTGGGGATGGATAATATAATGACCACATTTGTTAAATTTGTAACTTCAATAAGTAATAAATTCAGAAAGTTATTGAATAATATCTTATGGAGTAGTTACATTTATTATAAATTATATTTGGTTACATTTATACTGTTTGACATTTACATTTGGCCCTTTGAGGGCAACCAATATGCTGATCTGGCCCTTGGTGAAAATGAGTTTGACACTCCTGTTTTATAAGATAACCTTGATTAGCCCCACAATGGGGAAATTTGCATCATTTCAATAGTGAATACAGAACACAAAAATAGCATGCAAGAGAAGATATTTGGCTGCCAATGGGTCCGCCATCACAAGGTTGATTCAATAAATATATTAAAATAACAAATATTGAAGCCATAATTTATTAACAATTATGATTATAGAGTGATGATTATGTTGTGAAATTGAACAGGATGCAGAATTTTTTAAATCCTATGACATAATATTTTGCAATAACTGCTCCACGTGCCGACTTGTGAGCACATCTGCCTCACAGTTCTGGGGATCAGGGTTCAAATCCCGGCCCCGCCTGTGTGGAGTTTGCATGTTCTCCCCGTGCCTGGGTGGGTTTTCTCCGGGCCCTCCGGTTTCCTCCCACATCCCAAAAACATGCGTGGTAAGTTGATTGGAGACTCTAAATTGCCCGTGGGTGTGAATGTGAGTGTGAATGGTTGTTTGTTTCTATGTGCCCTCCGATTGGCTGGCGACCGCTTCAGGGTGTACCCCACCTCCCGCCCGAAGATAGCTGGGATAGGCTCCAGCAGCCCGCGACCCTATTGAGGAGAAACGGCTCAGAAAATGGATGGATGGATGACCTAGCCAGCCAGCACGTGGACGATTGGTTAACACATCTGCCTCACAGTTGTGGGGACCAGGTTCAAATCCTGGCCCCGCCTGTGTGGAGTTTGCATGTTCTCCTCGTGCCTGGGTGGGTTTTCTCTGGCTACTACGGTTTCCTCCCACATCCCAAAAACATGCGTGGTAGGTTGATTAAAGACTAAAAATTGCCCGTAGGTGTGAATGTGAGTGTGTATGACCCATTGTGCTGGGGTGCAGTACTGCCAGGAAGGGAAGTATAACCTAATGTAACAAACTTTTGGTGTCAAGTAGTAGGATGAAGCACGGCACAGATTCCCTGGTGTGAGTATACCATTAGACATGTCAACACACACTTGTCATTTCCTTGTTTCTTTACACAATAGAGAACTCTCATAAAATACATTCTTTAGAGTTTTAATGACTAGAGCGTTAGAGCGTCAGCCTCACAGTTCTGAAGACCGGGGTTCAATCCCCGGCCCTGCCTGTGTGGAGTTTGCATGTTCTCCCCGTGCCTGCGTGGGTTTTCTCCGGGCACTCCGGTTTCCTCCCAGATCCCAAAAACATGCATTAATTGGAGACTCTAAATTGCCCGTAGGTGTGACTGTGAGTGCGAATGGTTGTTTGTTTGTATGAGCCCTGCGATTGGCTGGCAACCAGTTCAGGGTGTACCCCGCCTCCTGCCCGATGATAGCTGGGATAGGCTCCAGCACGCCCGCGACCCTAGTGAGGAGAAGCGGCTCAGAAATGGATGGATGGATGGTCTTTCACACGCTCACACACATCAGATAAAAGTCAGGAAGTGGCAGCTGCCCGAGACATGCTCTGGACTCTCCAGGGAGTCAAGGCGGCGCCATCTTAGCTAGGGTTTCAAATCTATACCGACTGCATATTCGGCAGCCACCAGGAAACAACAAAAGATGTTGGACTGAAAAGCAAACCATATGGAAGCTATTAACATTATTTACTCTCCTGGCTAAACCCATTTCCAGAAGAGAACGTCACAGCAGTCAGTGCTAATAAAAAGCGTAGTGACAAATATATAGTAGAATAAAATTGCAAGTCTGAGCAAATTGATCTAAAATTGTTTTAAGTACATCTGCTTTCTTGCTTTCCCTAAATATACCTGTCATAGCAGTTGATGTCATCCAACCAGCAGCCCTGCTTGACTACCTCCACGCTGCCAGAAATATTTTTCCATGTAGCGAAGCAGTGCCGCCTCTTGTCCTTATCGCCATAGCATGGTTCAATCCCGCTGCGGTTGGTACGTTCCTTTTCCCAGCTGGAGTTGTAGTAGCTGCACTCCTGAGTCTCTGAACGTCCCAGGATTGCGCCTGGCAGGGATAAAGACAACAAAAGTCCAATCTCATTAACATTTTTTGGAAGGAATATAAACTGCGTTTCACATTTCTTGGATGGCTACAGGCCTCCGAAATGGGGAAAATTAATTAATGCTACATTAGCTTACGTCAATACTAATTTATGAATGGAAGGAAAATGCCAGTTTTAAATTGTAATGTCAATCTTGATCACATTTGCCATGAATCAGAGTGGAATATTTTAACAGGCAAACTGCATTTTTGTATTAACATTTGAATAAAGTGAATGAAAATATGGCTGCAATTTGTTTGTTCATGACCAATAAAAAAAATAACACTGGTAAATAAACAGAATACCTATAAACATCATAAACACGTAATCGATAAATGCATTTAAAACAATGTTTGAGTAAAAAAAAAAAAAAAAAAAAAAACACTTTTCATCATATCTGCATGTTAAAACTCTCTCTATGACCTGACAGCATACTATTATGAAACTTATCTTTTAAAAAATTATCCCTCTTGCCACATCTAATGCTTTTAATTTAATTTGACTTACTATGTTAAAACCAACTCGTGTGAGGAGAACTAGCCAATCAGCGGGGTCACATCAGCCTGCAAACGTTTGGGACGGGCACTAAAATGAGGCTGGATTATAAATCTTGCTAGCATTTTGAAAACTTGGTTATACCTGAATGCCATCTGGGGGTTTTTTTTTGGCTAACAATTTTAATTCAGATGCTCTTTCAGCTTTTTTTAAACAGCACAAACAGTCATACACACACACTCACACACACAATGAAAACAATTGCAAGGAGCAGACGCTAACACTGAACTGACCATGAGACTACAACTCCTGAGGTAACTCACTAGGCAGAGTCCCTTAAATGCACAACATAGCACTGTTTGTGTGTGTTGAGTGTGTGTGTGCGTGCGTGCGTGACTTTCAGCTTCATCACACTTGATAAAAACAGTCTATTTCTTTACAATCTCTATTATGGTTCTATATTTTACAATACAGTTCTACTTTCCTTTATTGAAAATGTAACAAAACATTGAGGTGGAATTTAGAAATTACTATGCCATTTATTGGTAAAATTGCATTTAAGGCTATGACTGTCATTTGTATATTTTCAAAATTATGTCAAGATCATTAGCGCGGGACAGTTATTGCAGTATACTATGTAATATGATAAAATTCTGTATACTGTTCATTTGGACAAAATAATCATTACACTATAACTGGCTTAGGTGGTAGAGTGGTCAAAGGTTGTCGATCCTGAGCCCCTGGGACCATGTCCAAGTGTCCTTCAGCAAGATACTTAACCCCCAGTTGCTTCTGAAGATGCGTCATCAGTAGGTGAATGAGGACACAGTGTTAAAGTGCATTGAGAACCTTGAAGGTAGAAAAGCGCTATACAAGTGAAAGCCCAATAGCAGATGAGTTGTTAAATACTCCTTGTCCTCCCTTCATGACAACAAACTTGTCACAAGCATAGCTTAGTCGCTGCCATAGAGGCAATGATGAGTGACTTATGCTGCGTTGACACCGGATGCTAAGTGAATGTTCGCCTCCGCGGCTCTGCAGAAGGTTGGGCGACTGTTAAATGTGGATACACCGGTTTTTTTTTTTTTTTGTTTTTTTTTACAATATAGTGTATACAACCGCACGCGGGGTGCGATTTTTGCTTGCATCATAACATCCTATTATCCATCCTTTTATTTCGGTGACAAAGGTCTTTCTGTTGGAAAGCAAAAATGCACTTTTGGGCCATTTTCATTGCATCACTAATTAATAGCATTTCAATTTATTTCAATGGGGAAAATTGCTCTGATATACGACTAGATTGGGTTACAAGCCAAGTCACTGAAGGAATTAAACTAAAAATCAAGGCACTGTAATCTTAAGGCTGGTCTTTCGTTTGGGATAGTGTCACAAAAAAGTGACAAAAACTGAAGTTAATAATAAATTAATAATTGTAGTTGCTGTTCTTCAATGAACAGCTCTGTCGCCATTTCCTCCAATCAGCTGCCACAAAAGAGGATGTTCCGGGTGAGATACAGAAAATTTATTGTGGATATACTGTAAATGTAGTTACTAATCTGCTGCCAAAAGCACGGCGAACCAAGGTGGTTGGGAGTGGCTGCTGCAGGACGGACACAAGGCAAATAACTCAAGCCTTGGGCCGCAAATAGCAGATCAGTCATCTAAAAGCAGATAATGTCAGGGCAAATTGAAAAAGGACATACAATAGGTCATCCATCCATAAGCAGCTTTACCATCAATGAATGAGAAAAGCCTGTTTTTCTCATGCGGAGAAATGTAAAAGTGCAGGAGACACACAACGGAGGAGAAAGTAAAAGCTTTGTCATGCCAATTCATCTTCAAGTGTGATTAATAAAATGGCTGATTGTGTGAGCATGGATTGTGCGAGCAGGGAAGGTCAGCTGCAGCATCGTGAGGCTGCTTCTAAGTCAGACCAAGTGACAGAACAGCTTTTGAAAAGCTTAATTTAATGTTTGCCTTGAAAAAAAAAGTCAGTCTTAGTTTTACATCAATACGAATAGTCATGCAGAAAAAGGTACAATGGCTCAAAACCGTGGAGTCAAAATGACCAACAGACACCTTTCATCCAATAGGCACCTTTCATCCCTCAGATGTATGTGAAATATGAGATTGAATTAGGTGAACTGTGACCTATTTAGCTGCAATTTTAAGGTCCAGGAACAACTATACACTAAACCTCTTCTTAATTCACGGGAGGCTGCTGAAAAAGATTCCTCCTCTTGTGAATTACGTGCATAAAGTAAACATTTTTTGTGCATTTAGCTGAAGCTCGTATCCACACTATGACATTTAGAGACCTCTCAGAGTCAAATAAAATTAAAGTGCTGTTGCATGACAGGTCCCCAACCATCAGGTACTGGCCCAAGTCTGTGAGTCTTTCCCGCACTTCCACTTGTCTCTGTCACTTTTTCATGCACCAGCAAGCCTAACACAGCTGAAACAACCAAATGTCTTTGAACAGGAGGAAAATATGTTCCATGACTTTCAACAAATAAAAAGGAGGGTTTTAGGGTTCACCTTGTCCGATGACCTGTTTTCATGAAAACACACAAACTATTCAACTGAAAACCAAATTCACACCGATCGATTAAATATGGTACATATACAGTATTTTTACATCTTTCTTTTGTTAGTCAACAACAATTAAAAACTAATCACCAGGAAAGAAACACCATAACAGTAATGCATTACTGTAGTCTTTAATTGTGCATCTCCTCACCTACGGGTGTCCCGATCCGATGCTTGAGTTCTATCCAGCAGCGCCTGGACGGCCTGCAGAGCCCACGTGATCACAACAACAGTTTCAAGGTGCGAACACACTAACAAGGAGTAAGAGTAATGTGAATGTTGCTTGCTTGCTTAAAGTTGTTAATTGACACTTATATTAAAGTTCATTGTTCATAACAAATGAACTACACCTATTGATTGTTTAAATACTGTACATCACAGACTTCGTTTCTCTCTTCGTTTCTGTTCACAAAATTTGCTAGCTCAAAGCTAACACACAATGAATGAAAAACACCATTGACAAGCTAACGAAAATTGCAAACTCACAGCACTTATATCTGTCAAAATAATGAATATTGGTAAACAACTGCTGTATAAACGAGGGCTGAAATGATGAATCGATACAATAGATAAAAATCAATTAAAAGTGTTGGCAACGAATGTCATTATCGATTCATTTTGTCACGCAATTATGATGTCAGTCATCCGCTGTGTCGTGCCATTATGACATCAGTCATCCGCTCCGTTCCACACAGCAATGGACCCAGAGGTCCACCACTCTAGTGGTGGATGTGACAACTCTAACTCCGTTTTACTTTATAAAACTTTAGGGAACCTATTTATTTGCAGATAACTTTATGAGACATGCTGCAGACCCTGGGAACTCCCTGCACTATTTGTTTTTGAACTTTAAACAAAAATATTATTATTATTATGTAAAACATAAACATTTCAATTATTAATAAAAATAAATTAATAAATTTTGGAAAACCTTATATACCATAGACATGCTGCTGAACTTGGGAGCTTCCTGCACTTTTTCTTAGCATTTTAAAACAAAGACGCCTATTTTCCAAGATTTTAAAAAAACTAACATGTTGAAAATCTGAAAAGCTGTTTAAATTCAAGTTCAAATTTTGATGCCTTTTTACCACAAAATGAATATCGGCTCCAATTATCGGTTATCAGGCTTGACAACTGATCATCTGTAACGACTTTGAAAAAAAAAACATTGGTTTATCACCACACTGATATTTTTTAAGAACAATTTTAATTTTTAATTCTAATTTGATTATTGAACATTAGCATTGTATTGTAATGTAGAACAATACATAAAATACAGTGCCGTGAAAAAGTACTGGCCCCCCTTCTCAAACTCTTATATTTTAGCAGGTTCTCCACTTCAAAGTTTATCATCAAACAAATGTAAATATCAGACAAATATACTCCAAGTGTACTTAAAATGCTGTTTTTAAATGATTTAGTTTATTAAGGGGAACAAAATTATTCAGTTACCTGGTCTTGTGTGAAAAAGTAATTTCCCCCCTTGTTAGATCATGAATTTGTCTTTTTGGGTAAATAAAGAAATAAATGTAGAAGCCTGCAGATGACTATAGATGTGATTTATTGTTCTCAAATTTGTAGTTGAACTGTGTAAGGCTTCACACACGTCCCAATACACGATTTTCCATCTCATAAATCACATCTATAGTCATCTGCAAGCTTCTGTTGCAATCTATTTAGGTATGTCATCTCAAGAAAATAGAATAAATGTAATTTATTGAAATGTACTTGAATATAATAAAACTCCCTACCTCAAAGACTGTCTGCAGCCAGATTGGCATTGAAAAAAGAAGAAAGTAGCAAAAACCAACGAAGAAGAACGCGCACGAAAACATGCTTGTGCCCAAGGCGGCGAACAAAAGTGTGTCTTAAATTTGGTCAAATAAATGACCAGACGCCTCAGTGCAACATTTGGAAAAAGATTATATTGTGCAAAGGAGGCTTTCACGAAGTGTAGAAGTCTGATGCGCTCCCTCCCGCTTCAAGCCTCAGCATACACCGCACGGAACTTCAGCCAATTCAAATTGGGTGAGTGAAACAATAAAATAAGTCTACGCCAACACTGAGGCAGCTAACAAGTTAAACAGTTGGTTGCACATTAGCACTGATGGTTTTTAGCGTTTATTTTAGTCTTCAAAGGTAAGAGCAGATGATAGAAAAAAAAAAAGAAAAAAGGTTAAAGGTCAGCAAACGATGTTGGAAATTTTCTTGATAACTCTAGAACCCCTTGACAGACCACATCTGCCATTTCAAAGTGATTATATAACAGATGAACACCTTTTAAATCGATAAATACGTTGCAGAATGAGCCTTCTGCTTATAGCATCTAGCGCCTTCTGGTCTTCGGCTCGAGCCGGCGCTGTGACGTCACACGAGTCAAACAGCCTGTTCATTCGGCGTTGTGTGCTGTTGTTCCATGCTGTTGTTCCAGTCCTTGTATGTTTGTTGTCGTATGATTTAGCGATGTCACAATTGTTTATTGTGTGGCATTTGGTTGTACAAATGGTTCAGGCAGTGGCAAGAGTTTTTTTTTGGCTTTCCAAGTGAAAAAGGAATATGTGACCAGTGGATAGGGAAAGTCAATCGACAGGGGAAGAAACGTGGTCAGCAGTGGGTGCCTAGCAAGCATTCCAAACTCTGTGCAGATCACTTCGAAGCGCCATGTTTTGAGAAAGACTTAGCAGAAAGCATTGGATACAGAGGTAGAGGCTGAAACCAGCTGTGGTGCCAACTATTTTTCCAACGGCGACCGGGGCCTCAACCGCCAGCAAGAGAACTAAATCTCGCAGCCGCCACGGTGCTGCAGCGAAGTGGCGCAGAACAAGAGGTGTGGATTTCCTTGTATATACCTACGACTCTATTATGGTTACTATGCACTGGGCAGTAGGAAAAAAAGACCCACGCAGTACTTTTCACTACTGCCGTCTGAACTTTTGCCTTTATGACAAGCCAACAGACACGGCAAAGACTTTCTGCGGGGTGTGTTATAACACTACTCGAGCGAGGGGCACACAATACATAGGAATACTGTATACAATGTAAAAGCTTGTGGCGTGTCAATGAAGCATATATGAATATATAATATGTATAGTCTTGCTCAAAAATATTGGCAACCCTGGGGTGCCATTATTTCAAGGCATGATTGTATAAAAAGACATGCTTTTGACATGCCGTCACATCGACCCAGTGACCACTATCTTTTTTTGTTGTACAGCTGCTACTTGGCTGCTCGTCATCATCACTGTCAGGTTCCGACCCACCGATCGGCTGACCTACTGATCCGTAACATGTACGGTTTGACGATGCCAAGTTCAGTTGGGTGCTCCTGTACGTCGAAATCCTCCTCCTCCTCATATTCCAACACGTTGCTCGCCATTGTGTAAAGACTATAGGCTGTATTTGTCAATTGCAACGTAACTTCTGGTATCCCTTGTGGTGGACAGAGTAACCACACCCCAGTGGTGTCTTGAGCTTCGGGTATGTTCGGGGGAGTTCTCAACATGCGTAGTAAAAACCTCATTTTTAGCTAAACTATAGTTGAAAACTTGCTGGAAGTTACGTGCACATATTACATAACATATAAACAACGAAAATATGAATTTTAACTGACCCCAAAACATCTTTGTCATCTGACCTTTAATATTGAGCTAAAACCTCAAAGGTCAAACTGGCAACTTTACATCACAATGAATTGGGACAACATTCACATAACGTTGTCTCCCAGTATCACAAACACTAACCTTGTGCCTCATTGGTGGGTAGGTAAAGGAATAGTATATAGTTTATATATCTATATTTTATAGTATTTGGTTGCATTTATTACTCTTTTTCTTGCCGTCTAGGTTTACTTTTGTTTTCAAACTTCGCCGGTGTCGTGTGAAGTGGGCATCAAGAATCGAGAACCAATTGGAGCCGTGACTAACGTTCTGGTTCTCCCGGAAACATTCAAATTTAAAAAGTTCAGTTCCCAGTTTCGATGCCTCGTCCTCCAGCCGCGAAGAAGTGTCGAAAAAAAACTAAGAAGCGGTGTAAACCAGTGGAGAAGAACGCGCACAATGACGTGCTTTTGCCGAACGCCGGCTGCGGCGATCAATAGTGTCTTAACTTTGTTCAAATTAATGACAAGTCGCCTCAGCGCAACACTTGGAATAAGATTATATTGTGCAAAGGAGGCTTTCACGATGTGTAGCGTCTGACGCGCTCCGAGCCTCAGCCTACACCGTGCATAGCTTCAGTGAAGTCATCTTTCAGTCAACTGGGTGAGTGAAAAAATAAAATAGGTCTATGTTTGATATGAGATATTTAACTTTTGGATGAAACATTAATTGATGAATATTAAGTCAATTGGGTTAGTTCCACACACATTGCCTTTTAGTTCATAGGTTTGATATTGATACTGGTTATAAAGAACTTCGAGTCAAATGTTCATTTTAGTCTATGCTACAGGCTGCTAAAAAAAATGGACAACTTTTATTTAAACCATGTAAACTTTTTTGACACAGCCCCCTAAAAGAATCGGAATCGAGACTCGTTTGGAACCAGAATCGGTCAAATTCAAACGACGCCCAACCCTAGACAGGACTCGTACTTTTGAAACATTGTGTGCGGAAGCTCTTCACCAACACACAGATACACATACGGCGGGTGTTAAGCCATGTGTGTACGGACGCAGAATGAATATACTTCATGCGTCTCGACTTATTTTTGTGCTTCTCTGATGTGGGACGCACAAACGAGATTTCATCACTGTCAACATTGTGGAATTTGTCAATATTGTAAAACATTGCATAAACGTTTTTCTCAGAATAATGGAATTTGATTCATGATATGAGCTATTAAATTTTAACCTTTTTTGAAAAAAACAAGGATGACTATAGCTTTTACTTTGCTTTGAGCTATTTTGCATGCAAAATAAATAAACAACTCCATTAACATCACCTTCGTAAATGCGTTTGGCGGCATTGGCACAATTAAGCCATAAGCTTTTTTTGTTATTTTTATTTTTTAATATTTGGGCACAGTCACACTGGGCCATTTTACAGTGACACACTTGGGAGTGATTACCCTTCCCTCCCTTGTTCCCCACCCCCATGTATTCTAAAGTGGGTAAACAACTACTTCCTTAAGGTTATATCGTTTGCCTCCAGGATTGGGCATTGTGGATCAGAAATGGCTGGAGATTATGTAAGGCTATTTGGACCGCTGGTTTGCGTGGGAATGTCTGCGACCATAAATTTGATTTCTTTTGGTGGCTGAGGTCATCACAATCTGCAGTGCTCTTAAGGCCTCTTTATACCCCCCGCGGTCGCGCGGCCGACAACGCCCGCATTGCATCACGTGACCGTCGAATTGCCCCGTGTAGCTTGACGCGCACATGGCAAAAATTGTTCCTGCGCGTCCAACGCCGCGATCTCTCGTGATTGGTCCGTTTTAGTCACATGCTGTGATGACGTACTCAGCGTGCCCCTTGGTTCTACATACCATCTACGCCGCCGCCTTCTCAGAATCAGAATCAGAATCATCTTTATTTGCCAAGTATGTCCAAAACACACAAGGAATTTGTCTCCGGTAGTTGGAGCCGCTCTAGTACAACAGACAGTCAATTTACAGAACACTTTGGAGACATAAAGACATTGACAAAAAACAACAACAATTGTGCAAAAAGATGCAGAGTCCTCAGTTCGAATGGCTAATATCGCAATAGTCCGGTGCAATCGATCGATTTTGCAACATAATTAAACTTATCAGCTGGTCATCTAGGTCAATTTGTTCCACAGTCACCATTGTTGTTGCTTTGTTCCTTGTTACAGAAAGGAAAGTAAAAAGCGGCTACAGAAATGGCCCAAAAAAATGCAGAGGAAACTCCACCCTGTGGTATCCTAGCCAATACCAGCCGTAGCTGGCTCGGACCAAACATGTTCAGCTAGCAAATGAGTTTATCTATAAATAATACATCTATGGTCAGTATGATGTGCTTAGTTGAAGGTTTTGGGGTTTTTGTCATGTTATGAGATAATGATTGTCAACTGCTGTGGTGTAGAGATTTGGCATCAGAACCACAGTGGCACTTTTGCCTGCTAAATCAGCACATTTTACTTGAGTAAGATTGGTTTATTAAAAATTGATCAGTAGGAACAGGGACTGTGTCAGGCTCAAATTGTGCAGATTTGTTTTCCCCTAATTAACTGCCTGTGAAAAGGATTCCGACAGCAGTGTCGCAGGTCCTCAGAACTGTAAGGCTGACGCTCTAACCAGTCGGCCACCGTGCCGCGGTTTTCTTGATAATAACCAAAATTATATTTAATAATACAATTAAGCTTTTTTATTCTTCAGGTAAAATGCCTTTAGTGGTATTAGGTATTATTATGAACAAGAAATTGAAGAAACAAGGGTGGTCAAATATTTTTTTCATGACTGTATATATCATACAGATGTAGTTTTATATACATAAACACAATCGTCATGATATATATGATAATGCAGACATTGATCTAATTAATTACAAAATAACTAATGTTAAGGAATAGGCTAATTCCATTATTCCATATTTTTTCAAGTTTATCATAATCTTTTGAATCAATAAAAACATAAAAGTATTTTGAGTTGTTTTGTCAAGTTTTTAATTCCACTTCTTTTACCGATGTTTTAAATTTTTGCTGTGGTATCGTTTCAGTACAGGTATCGAGGTACTTTATGCAGGTATAGTATCAAAGTCCAAATTTTGGTATTGTGACACCACTAGTGGCCACTAGCCACAATTTTAGATTTTAAGTTTTTAAGAAGTACAATCGTTAACAGAGGTCTTCGGTGCTGAGCAAACTTTCTCATTCATCAACGGTGTGATGGGGTCTGGTGGGGGTGGAGTGTTTCTATTGGAACTTCTTCCCCATTGATGAGCAAAGGCCCATCTCCAAAATGCACCGCCCGCCACTGAAGAGCACAATATTTAATAATTCACTTACCAAAACTTTACAGTAACCACACCAATGGCCCAGGCTTAACAGAGATCAGATGGTGTCGACATGGCAGCAGTGGCTGGGTGGGCTAGCTGGTTACAAAGGCTGTACTCTTTCCATGCCCATGGTGAGAGGGGGCATTAAAAAGCACCATACTCAGCGACTGAATTCAATCCCTTTAATCCCCGCTGGTATGCTGCAGCGACAAATGCGCGTTGGTTTCGGCTTCAATAAACGCTGATGGCCAGGACAGGTCAGGGGAGTGCCTAGGTCCCTTACCGTGAAATGCAGTACTTTGGGGAGGGAGCACATAACCTCGTCACTTGTGCGTCATCAGTTGTAAATAGCCACCACATTCCAAACATTCTTCTCAAGAGGAGCCATTTAAAATGCCTCGTTGTCTCTCAGTGTACAAGAGAAGGACCTGCATAGCCCCCGCCACCAGTTTAAATTGTTTGGATTAATTTGAAGTGTGTGTTAAGTGCCACAACCGATCCGGTATGGAATTCTTTAGATGAACGCTCATATTTGTTTGGCAAAGTTTTAAGCCGGATGCCCTTCATGACGCAACCCTCTGCATTTATCCGGGCTTGGGACCGGCTTACAGTTTGCACTGGCTTGTGCCCCCCATAGGGCTGCATTGCTTATTTTTATGATTATAGTCTACAATAACCATTCAATTTGGAACATCCTTATGTGATTTTACATCGTATAAGGTATCAGCCCCTCAGTATGTTTGATTTCTTTTGGCGCATCCATTCAACTCGCCCACAGCTTCTGAGAGCTGAGAGGTGGCCCTTATTATTAAAGTTTTGAAACCTGATTTTATATACTTCGCGATAATTTATTTTTTTAAATTCATTCAAATTTGGTAGGCTTGTTAACATTTCTCTTCTCTGTGGTGTGTCAAATTTACATGCCATTTTTTGGAACTGCTTAGTGCCACTTTAATCGGCACCTAGTAAATTTTCACTGCTCACTGAGAATTAGGGGCGGGTAAAAATATCGATTCAGCAATACATTGCAATTCTTTCCCTCGCAATTCAATATCAATTCACCAAATCTGCTGAATCGATTCACCTCCTGGCCACTGTATGGCGCTGTGCGTGCGGTTCGCATTGTATTAACAGAAGCCAAACAAAATGGCTACTCAAACAAACAGCAGCTGCGTGAAGAGAGTGACTTCTACTTTTAAATCAGATGTTTGGGGTCATTTTTTATTCCCCTGTGAATCCGAAACACTGAAATGGACAAAGGACACTCCAACCACCATACGCAATATATATATATATATATATATATATATATATATATATATATACACATACATATATACATATATATATATATATATATATATATACACATACACACACACACCCACTACGGTTTCTATCCAAAAACATTTGTGGTAGGTTGATTGAAGACTCTAAATTGCTCGTAGGTGTGATTGTAAGTGCGAATGGTTGTTTGTAAGTGCGAATGGTTGTTTGTTTTTATGTGCCCTGCAATTGGCTGGCGACCAGTTCAGGGTTTACCCCACCTCCCGCGCAAAGATAGCTGGGCTAGGCTACAGCACGCCCGCGACCCTAATGTGAATAATCGGTACAGAAAATGGATGGATGGAGGGATACTTTCATATGGTGGTGGTACACTTATGTCATTTAAAAAATTTTTTAAACCCGTCCTCTTCAGCTGCATGGCCTTGCAGAATTGAGGATCTGTATGCATTTGTGCTGGAACAGTTTTGCTGTGCAACATGGGAGTTTGAAATACTCCCTCTGCTCAATTTATTTATTATTTTTTTATTAATCTGATGTTTATTGAAAATGCAGCCGGACAGAAAAGGGTTTTACGGGACAGACGGGGACAAAGTGGACAAGAGGACTAGGGGTGAGAAACAATAGTGAGACAGTCTCGTTATTTAAACACAAGTAACATTACAACAGTTATTTGTAGATTGGGGGGTGGGTTTGGAGGGGGTGGACACCCGGTGAGGACATGCAATAACTAACCAAGAGAACCAGATAAGAGAGGACATAAAAGAGTAGGACAGGATGTGGGAAAATGAGGAAGGCAATGCTACAGTCAAGTGGTGCAGTGGGATTCTTTTTTTAGTGTCTAAACACCTGTAAGAACCTGTTAGTTGATATGTTAGTATAACCTGTTGTTTTAAGTGATGCCAGCACAAGTAATTAAAGTCTATAGTGTTTCTATCTAACTTAATAGTGAATGAACACCATATCACATGCATGTTAGTCAACTGGTGTACGGAGTTGCTGAGCCGGCACATCGAGGAAGGGTCCCACCCCGAACCCAGCCCCAAACGACCCCCGAGCCAAAAAAAAGCCTGCATGGATCAAATAAAGGGCGCCGAAACTACGAACATCCACCCCCCCAGCAGCCCGCAGTACAGACTAAAATGAACACTTGACCCGGAGCTCCCCACAACCAGCACCAACATCAAACCCACAGGCCAAAAGGCAATACGTGGGGAGACAACCCAACCGACCCAACACCCATCCCAGCTAAAAGGCAAATACAAAATTGGCAATACAGTCACCCGGGACCGCCTCACCACGCCAAATGGTCAACCCGCGCAAGCTTGAACCCGACCCCCTGCTCCAAGCCCACAGCCGCCCCCCTGAAGGGCACGCACCGGAACCCAGAACCCCGACACAAAAAGCAACCCCACACGGCACCGACGACCCCCCTCCCCTTCAATGGATGGAACCAAACGCCATAAAACGCCAAAAAGCAAATCCCCCCCCGACGAGGCACAAGGCCAGCACCCGCGACACATGCGAACCCCGTCCCAATCCACCACGATGAAAAGCCACCACAGCGAAGCTC